>NC_066888.1:2456487-2529352 GCF_022985175.1 Labeo rohita
TGTTTTTTTGGTTGCTGTTTTAGGCAAATTTAGTAGAGTTTATTAAGTATATATTTTTAAATGATGTTTAGATAATTTAGCAAGAAAATGTAAATACTAAAAGACAAAAAAAAAAAAAAAGACAAAAAAAAAATTATTTGCAGTGCGTTGTTAAATACGAAACATTTCACATACTTTTAGCTGGTACCATTGGCACCACAGTATATATGGTACCGGTATGCAGTAATCAGTATGCTAGTATTCAATTCTGAATTTAGCTTTAGTTAAAAGATGAATGAAGCAATGACATTCAAAGGAAAAACCTTATAATAAGACCAGTAATAGGCATCTGACAGATGTGAAATCAATTCCCACCTGTGCAGGTGTGTACTGTGGTCAAACCAGTCAGAGAGTGTGCGATGGCTATAGAGAGGAACACGCTGATGCAGGAGATGGAAAGCCACATTCTCAAAAGTGTAGTTATTCAATGCAGCCTGAAAACATACATGAAGCACTTGATAAAACATAACACTCTCAGATAAACAGTGTTAGCTCTGACATTCTGGGGGTATGAATTTTTAGAGAACCTCAGTCTTCATAATCCTCCACAAGTTGAGGACAATGCGTCCAACAATATGGATTTCTGTCATAGTGTCTGCACCATATTCATCTTTCTCTGCCAAGAACCGATTTTCTTTTGCATCTCCTGTTAAAGTAATAACATCAAATACAACATTTGAAAAACAGGATGAGAAAGAAAAAGGCACATATTTGGCCTGCCTCAACTCAGCTCTTTTAGTCGACCCTCTATGGACACCTTGGCAATGAAATTGCCATTGGTTGAAATTTTTTAGGTTACTCTCCAGGCTACTGCTTGGGCTCAGTAGGATTTTTAAAAGTTTTTTTTTTTTTTTTAAAAGAAGTCTCTTATGCTCATCAAGGCTACAATTATGTGACCAAAAATACTGAAAAATGCTGACACCCAAACCTAGTATAATTTTGAAAATATGACTATTTTTGTGTCACAGAATGCAGTTTTAAGAGTTTTATTTTTTTTAAGGCCATTTTTAATAAAGATAATGTCTATTTTAAAATTTGCCTCTATTTGCCTCGAAATTCTGGCAGCGTCAGAAGATTTGGTGCACAGTGTGCCTTGCATCTACGGCCGAATCACAGCGTGCCGATATACAGCCATCTCACTTTTACTCATGTAATATAGCTCATACATATTACACACACACACACAAACAGTTATGGCATATGTTCCTGTGGAACAATCCACTTTGAACATGCCATCCTGCCACAGGGAGGCATAAGGACTGCAAATGTGGCCAAAGCAATAAACTGAGATGTCTAATGTAAGATGGCTAAGACAGTGCTACAGGAAGAACTTGTTTAGTTTATGTCTCAGTTACTGAAGTTATGTTAATACAATTATTTACATGTTAAGAAATTTGCTCTGGAAAAAATTAAGACATTACTGCAAAAGTCTGCAAAATACTATTTATAGAAGACTGGGGTAGCCTTGACTGTGTCCTCCAGCCAGACTGAAGGTGTGGATTATGCACAGTCCAGTGGTAAAAACCAATTCTCAGTTTTGGGGATCATTGTCAGAGCAGAAAGAAGCAAGTTTTGTACGCGGCTTGAGTCATGCGTCCTTCAGAAGGACAGATCTTTTTTTGCTATTTTGAACAATTTCTGCAAATAAATGCTCTAAATGACCTTTATATTAAAATATTTATAATTACCTTTTAATTAAATATTTATTACCTTTATAATTAAATATTTCATTTGGAAGAAATGTTATTAGTAATTTACAGAATAAAATAAAAAAAAAATTCAATTTTTCAGTGATCACTTATTTTCTTTCAGAGCTGTCTGTGTAAAATGTATGTGTTAAATGAGAAAAACACTTAATAGACATTACAAAAAGTAGCTATAAAAAGAAATTCAGATTCAACATGAAATTGATGACACTAAAGTCTACAATGTGGTCCTACCATTTTCAGTTTTCAAAAACTGCATCTGAAGTGGTATTTGGGGATAGCTACATAGTACGTGACATTTTTCTATACGTTACTCGTTCTTACACGTTGCCTCAAGAACCAGGTTTTGACTGTTAGCGCTGTGCAAAACGATCATTGTACGACATCTATTTGCACCATATCATTTATATTTATATTTATATATACACTACCGTTCAAAAGTTTGGGGTCAGTACAAATAATTTACATTGTTATAAAATATTTATATTTTGAATAAACACTGTACTTTTTAAACTTTTTATTCTTGAGAGAATCCTGAAAAAAAACAAAAACAAAAAAAAAACAGGTTCCAAAAAATATTTGGCAGCACAACTGTTAATATTATCCAACATTGATCATTCTAATAATAAATCCGCATATTAGAATGATTTCTGAAGGATCATGTGACACTTAAGACTGGAGTAACAGCTGATAAAAATTCAGCTTTTCATCACAGGAATAAATTCTATTTTAAAGTATGTTAAAATAAAAAACAGTTTATACTGTAAAAACATTTTGCAATATTACTGTTTTTTTTCTATATTTTTAATCAAATAAATGCAGCCTTGATGAGCATAAGAGACTTCTTTAAAGACTATTACAAGTCTTACTGACCCCAAACTTTTGAACGGTAGTGTATATATATATATATATGTGTGTATATATATATATATATATATATATATATGTGTATATATATATGTATATATGTATGTATATATATATATATATATATATATATATATATATATATATATATATATATATATATATATATATGTGTGTGTATATATGTATATATGTATATGTATATGTATATGTATATATGTACCACTGAATCACTGGCCCACTTTTAAAGCTGTTGTGTGTTCCTTAGAAAGGCACAACAGCTCTGCTGTGGCCTTGTTTTGAACCATTTCTGATGGCGAAATTAAGCAAAAAAAAACTAAAGGCAATAAACAGGTACACTATTGCTAAATAAGCTAACCTTACCTGGCACGCGGGAGAGTTGCTGGCACAGGTCCACACCGAGTGTTGATGCACGTTGCAGTAGGTACCCCCAAGAGTGCATCTGGACCTCATATCCAACGAGAATGTCAGGGTCATACCTAGTGGTGGGGGTTCATAAGTTTATTTAATGAACAGGGTGTATAGTATCATCTTTATCATCATCAAAATTTAGTAAAAATGTACTCGACCTAATATTTTTTCAAACCAGTATGCTGTTTTTTTTTTTCTTTCTGTTAAACACAAAATGAGAACGCTGAAGCATTTCTTTTTTATACAACCATATAGTGACAGCAGTTTAAGTCTGTATTTACAGATTATCATCATGTCTGCTCCAAGTTTAATCTGAGAGCAACTCCTAAATGGCTTTAGTGTTGTCACGATACCAAAATTGACTTCGATACGATACCCAACTAAAATATCACAATACTACTACTGAACTGATACTACGAACAAAAAACATAGAACAATACAAAAAGTAATTGAATAATAGATGATCCAAATGAAAATCAGTTATTTTATCTATTAAAACAAAGCATTTCATCCCCCCTTTAAAAAAAAAACAAAACAAAATAATAATAATCACATGCCAGTGCCACTACACAGGATTATGGTGAACAACTACCGAGTCTACAGGTGTTTAGAGATCTTTGCTATGTTGTTAAGTTAGCTTAAAGGATAAAAAAGCCAAATATTATTTCATGATATAGTCATTTTATTTTACAACAACAATTTATATCATGACATACTCATTTTTTATTTTATCTTTGTTATTAACAATAAGAACCTAGGTGCAGGTAACAAACTAAAGGACAACTACAATAAAACAGATAAGACACAAATGAAATAAATAGGGCCCTATGAAATCGGTTTTATTTTTTTCTAAATTCTGTTTTAATCTTTCTAGACTCTATTTTAATGGTTACATAAAAAAAATATATTTATGAAAACGCATGTCTAATTAACTGAAATCATGAAACTTGCAGAATTTAACAGCAATATATTAAAAGTCTAACACAAATTACGTTTTTAAGGCCCTATGAAATACGTTTTATTTTTCTCAAATTCAGTTTTGTTTGTGAATCTCTGTTTTCCATTAATTTTCTAGATTCTATTTTAATAGTTTCATTACATTTTAATAATCAAAAGCATGTCTAATGAATTTATAAAGGATAATTAAATTGGATAAAGAATTAATTTATTATAGGTTATTTATTTCTTTTTTTCAGAAATACTGTGTTGTGCATTTACAATTTTCTGGTAAATAAATTCTGGTAAATATATTTTTCTGGTAAATATCCCTAAACATTGTTTTAATAATGTTTTTATTAGTAGTAGTAATAGTACTACTACTATCTTTTCATTAAGTAATATATTAATACATTTCTGACTATCAAGTTAAACCGAACTTTTATTTTGACAGGTTGCTGTGAAGATCTTTAGGATCTTCATTATATGATGATAGTTTTCCGCAAAAGAAACGGTAAAACCTCAGAGCAGTTCTAGAGATTATGTTCATGCATTCATGTATTCATATATTGAGGTGGCAGAGGCTGAAAACACTGCGAGCGTCACGCGTATGTGTGTAGTAAACAAAACTGTGCGTCTGCGCCATTCACTAGCACAGACACGCAGAAATACAGCTGTTATTAAAATGCGTTCTTAAAGTACCGGTACTAGTAAAATGCGGAATCGTACCGTTTTTAAAAGCAGGGTATCACAACACTTTTTAAGTACTGGTATATCGTGCAACACTAAATGGCATTCATAAAAAAAAATAAAAAAAAAAATAAAAAAAGAAGACTTTTTTACTCTGACGCCACAGCAGTATAACTCTAACCTTTCATTACGTTCCAATTATTTACTGATGACTGCTTTTCAAATTCTGTTTCAACACATTATATTTTCTACCGAATTTTCTAATTTTGTGTTGCATACAGTATACATTTAGTGCACATATGCAAAATACATTGTTAACCTACTTTCTAAGAACGTTTGTGACCTCCTCAAAAAGCTCCTTCTCTTCACTGACATAGGTCACCAGCAGTCCCGTCACACCAGATTTAAAAAGAAAGGGTGCTGTGCTCCTGGAGGCTAGAGTAAGAATATGACAGGAAATGTTGTAACAAAGACAGACTAAATACTATATAAAATATGTAATCATACACTCTAGGACTAATACTAATGTTAAGACTAACAAATAAACAGTTAAATCATGAATTATTAACACAAAAAAAAAAAAAAAAAAAAAAAAAAAAAGTAAAGAAAAATGTGAAACAAAACTTTATAAGTCATTGTGTGAATAACTGCACATGTATTTCATTTGTAAGAAATTTTGGATAAAAGTATCTGCTAAATGAATAAATGTAAAAGTAAATGTGTAACTAATTAGGTAAAGAACTTGAACTACTTTAGTTAAAATTAAACAACTCCTTAGAATGTCTTTTAACCAAGCAGAATTATGCATTCTGGAATGCTATGCAATAAATCTAATTATAACACTTAATTAGCACACAGTGCAGTTTCTCCTATCTAGAGAAAAGGTGCGACATGAAAGGACTTTTATAGACAACGACTTGCAAAATAATGAGTGTATTAGAAGTTTAGGTTTGGGAACTGACCAGGCCAAAATATTTGAATCCTATTTTAATTTTATTTTACCTGAGAAATATGCAATTTTACACTCCAGTGCTGGGTAGTAAATGATTACATGTAATCTGGATTACGTAATCAGATTCCAAAAATGAAAATCAACTTTCACATTTTAAAATAATTAATCAGACTAGTTACTTTTGTTGATTACATGATTACATATTATACACTAAATACTAAATACTAGTATTTAGTGTTAGCATAAACTTACTCATAATTTACTGATTCTCTTTTTCCATCTTTCAAATTTACCTTTCTAAAACAACTGACAAAATGTATTGTCACTACAGATGTGCAAAACTAAACTAAAGTTTATTTTTAAACTAACTAGGCTGCCTAAATCAGTGGTTTCATGTATCACTGGTCATGGGGGTTGGCCTGCACATTTTGTATGTCTCCCTTAATAGACACACCTAATTAAGGTCTTGCAGTCTCTACTAATGAGCAGGAGCGTTAGATGAGGAAGACATACAAAATGTGCAGGGCAAAGGGGGCCTTCAGAACAGGTTTGAAAATCCCTGGTCTAAATGACAAGTCAATGTATAGTCTAGTCTGATTAAACATGTTTCACAAGGATATACAGACTCTAAGTGCAGTTAATAGAGTAACAAATACTGCTAATATAATTATAAATATTGGTTATATAATTATAACCTATTACAGCACAAAACTATTAACCAACCTCATAAGAATGGCTGAAAAGCGGAGCAGCAGAAAACTGCTCACAAGCATTTCAGACATGGAACAATGCATTTTTTTTTTTTTTTTTATCATCACCACACAAATAAACGTAGATTCTCCAAAATAACAGAATCACTGCACATACAGGCAATAATTTTAAGTATACAGCCTCAAAATACTACAACGACTTCTTAGGTTGGACAGCTGTCATGAATCACCTGTCAAATTAAAGGGATATTTCACCCAAAAATGAAAATCCTGTGATTTACTCACCCTCAAGTGGAGTAGATGGCAAATTTTTCATTCTTGGCTGAACTATCCCTTTAACATGAACCAGCCAGATCAACATGAAGTTGATTTATAGTTTGGTGCTTTTCGAAGTTATAATTGGTACGCATTAGTAAATAAACAAATGCAAAACCAATCTTACCTTCAGCTGAAGAAAAATGTTTATCAATGACAATAGCACCTGTCATCTGGGTAGTGTCAGAATTTTGGAGAGGCACATCAGAACTGAGGCAGTAGAACAAAGCACAAATTGGGTCAAATTCAGGGTCAGGCTCAAGGTCACGACGAGTCCTTGCATGAAGCTCCATGCTTATCAGTGTGAGGTGCTGTACCTATAGCAGGGCGAGATGATGAGAATAGTTCAAATGCAATGAAAATAAACTTGAGTTTCTAACCATGTGAGCTGACATGACAAAGCTTTTTTCCCTTTTTTGTTAAATTCAAAGTGTATATGTGTATGTAGAATATGTATAATCAATCACTTATTTAAATGAAAGCTGTTCTAACTAAAATACAGTCAAAAGCAGATCCTACCTCATGCAATGCTTTGGCCTCCTGCAAGTTCTGCATACTGACTTTAAAGCCATATGAATTACAGATTGATGGTCCCTCAATCTGGGAGTTTTCTCTCTTCGGAACATTCATAGTGGTAAACTGATTCTGTATAGGATATAATGAACGTGCTATAAAAATACCCTATAAAATACTAAACAAGGATTATAAGATTAAAAACTTCAGGAGATTAATAAATTTATTAAAGAGAGAAGTCCACTTCCAGAACAACAATTTACAAATGATTAACTCATCCCCTTGTCATTCAAGATGTTCATGTCTTTGGCTTCAGTCATAAAGAAATTATGGTTTTTGAGGAAAGCATTTCAGGATTTTTCTCCATATAATAGACTTTGACTATGAACTTCCAAAATGCAGTTTAAATGCAGCTTTAAAGGGCTCGATCCCAGCCAGTGTCTTATCTAGCGAAATCATCGACGCTTCTTCCTCGGCTAGGATCGTTTAGAACCCTTTGAAGCTGCATTTAAACTACATTTTGAAACCAGTGGAGTCCATTATATGGATAAAAATCCTGAAATGCTTTCCTCAAAAAACAATTTCTTTACGACTGAAGACAGAAAGACATGAGTATCTTGGATGACAAGGAGGTGAGTAAATTATTTGTAAATTGTTGTTCTGGAAGTGGACTTCTCGTTTAACTTTGAACTGACCTTCATTTGTGTGGACAGCAAAACTCTCCGTAAAGCATCTTTGTTACCCTTCTGATGTAGACGCTGTGATCTGGATTGTCTGTCTGTACAAAAACCAAGATCCAAGAGTCAAACAAGCATGAATGCTTAAGACAAATAAGCATGACCGATTCACAGTTACCCTCATGTCATCTCCAATGAATGTATAACAAATAATTTTCAACAAAACACTGCATTTTTATTTTTGCCAAACAGGCCCGGCTCCAGAAATGAGATGAAGGGTGGGCCAAGTGATATTTGAGGTGGGCCCAGGGTGGGGGGGGTGTGTGAGGGGGGGGGATGGGGTGCAATGGTGAATGGTGACTACATACATTATTATTTTAATACAGAGATAGTGTGTTAAAAGCACATTTTAGTTTATAAGACCTATACATATAATTAGAGCACTTTACATTCTGGAACTTTTTTTCACCTGGGGTAGTTGGTGCTACACAGTGTATGGTCATACATTTGTATAGAAATAAAAGAAATAAAAATCATTTAGTTTAGTTGGAAAATATACCCTGCAACTGGCCCCTGTGGAGCCCGGCCTGTTGTCAAATAAGATGCTGCACAACATAATTACATAAACTACGAATAAAAATTTTTCAAAATCTTGGTTGTATATTCCTTAATAATAATAATAATAATAATAATAATAATAATAATAATTCATAATAATACTTTGATAATTACATTTTAGTATACAACAATAATATTTCTGTCATAATTTCAAGTTTCAAACTTTTATTGTGCCAGTTTGCTGTTAAGATATTTGATGGTAGTTTTTCCTCAAATGAAACTGTGAAAAGCAACTGTCAGAGTATCTCTGGAGATAAAATTCATGAAATTCAAAACTATGCAACTCATTCACACAGAGAAAGGTAGAACATGCAAACATATTAGTGACATGCACTGACTGACTGTTATTGCGTTTATTTCTGCTCTTATAGGCTGTTAGATTAATCCAAATTGAGTAAGAATGTCCAGAGCTTAACATTGTTAATGACAAATTTTATAATAATCTCCATATGATATTGTTTATTGCCCTGCCCTACGTCAACCCCATTGACACAAAAGGACGTACCTCTCTAGATGGGTTTCAGTCTGAAAATGTTTGTGAACCCATCATAAATAACAGAGCTGAACAACTTCTAGTTTTAGATTTAAAACTAGATTTAAAGATTTAAACCTCAAGAAAAAAACATAAAACTATACCTTCATTTCTTCTTGGACTGTAGCTAGACCCATCGTCTTCAGTGTAGCTTCTCCGGTGGACAGGTGTGCTATGGAGCAGGTAAGAGCATTTGGCATCAGAAATTAAGTGTTTAACAAGAAAAACTGATGGACTCAATAGATCCTTCGGCTGTACGTCATCAGTTGATGTGTCATTGAGATTTTGAGACTGGTCCATGTCGGGGGGATTGTAATACACCAGTCAATTCCTCCTTGTCATCATCTTGCTTAATCTCAGCTGACCTTTGTTGCAATGTAGAAAGATCAGGAGAATGTGGAGAAGTGATCCTACAACCTTTGTTTGTCTCCATGTCCAAGATAAATTTGACATTTTTAGGGCTACTGTTAGATGAAACCGCCTTAACTGGTGAAATATTGAGTGGTAAACTTAAGCCATTCCTACTAATACTCTGCAACTCTGGAGTCTTTTCAACTTTTTTCTCCCAACTCTGAATCCTTTGATCATGATTCTCTGAGGAAGGGGAATTAAAGTCCTCATTTTGAGGTGAGTTCCTGTCACATGTACTTTGTTTCACCCTTTGGCCACTCTTTTGTTTCCTATTACTCTGAAGGCACTCATACTGCTTTTTGGCCTGTAGCCAGAGCTGCACCTGTTCTCGGCTTGGGGCACACTTGCAGGGAAGCATGATAACTTTTTGATCACTGCCAGAAAATGGGTTTTGGTCCTTGGTCAATATTGAGGATTTACAACCATGGGTTGGTGCAGAGGTTTGATTTGTCATTGCAGAAAATGCAACTTTCCAAAACTGTAAGCCATTTTGAGACAAGTCTCCATGAAATTCAATTAGTTCACTCGCCAGCCTGGTTTCCAAAATCAACTTCCGACCACCAACCTCCCTGGAGAGAAAAAAAAAAAAAAGTTGTCAAAAAGTTACGAATAATTTCTTTTGATTTTATAACCCAACTTCAAACAATATACAGGTACAAACACAAAACCCATGCAGGGGATCAATTATAAAGGTTACCTTGGCTTCAAGGGTGCATCTGACGGGTCACTGCAGAATGGTTCCTGGAAGGTGGCTTCTGAGAGTTGCAGATCCATCAGAGTACCTAAGATTTCTTCCCGAGTAGGTGGGGACATGAGAGGTTTGAGAATGTGAGTTCCTCCACTCTTTAAACTCTGACCTCCATTTTTCAGCTGGGACATTGAATTGATGGATTGTGGGGAACTGCTTGGTGTTGCTGAACTGCCATCTAGGAAATCACTATTTGGGGAAACGCCATTATAAGCAAAAGAAGCAGAAGTAAGAGGGGAAAAGGGCTCTGGGTCAAGCAAGACATCTCTCTTTTCACAGTGAAAGTCCTGAAAGTGGCTGAGGCCATGGATTTTACCTAAAGAGCCCCCCCAATCTTTGCTAAAGATCCTTTCTGAATCAAGAGATACCTTACTGGGATAAATTCTGCCACTTTCGCAAAATGGCTTATCAAAGAGTTCTGGACTAAGAGTCCCAGACTTATGCCAGTCCTGTTCATGCTTGCGGTTCTCATCAACATTAAACACATTTGGTGTCCTGTCCCCTAACCCAACAAGGGCATTGATTGCCTCCTGACTGACATCACTGAGGAACTTCTGAGGCAAGTTCCTATCAGTTAAAACAAACTGGTTACCAGAATAAAGACTGGAGAACTCTGTTTGCCCAATGGCATTGATATCAAAGCTGTAATTGTCTGGGAGCTCTGGGGACAAGCTATCCTCAATAGAGCAACAGCTGTCAAAGCCAGGATCAGAGAAAAACACAGGACTTTCATCTGATGAAAGATGGTCAATTCTCAAATCATCCTGTTTAATTTTATTTCTTCTGATTTTGAACTGTAACTCTTTTGGCACTTTAGTTCTTGCACCTCTTGGTCTTCTTGATGTTGGTGAATGAGCCATTTTAGGTTGACTGGTAGAAGACATACCCTTAGTCACATGATCACTTTCACATGGTTCCTGTCCTGCCTTTAGTTGCCTCTTCTGGAGAAGCTCCTTCAAGACAGCCAGCCCAGAAGGCAACTCAGGAACATACATTTCTTCAGTTTTAAGGTCTGAGGACAATGTGAGACCTGTGTGAAATCCAGCTTTAACTGCACTCTTAGCAGAGGTCATAAGGGAGGATCTACAATCAACAGACTCCACTGAAGTAGTTATGATATCTTTCTTTTTCATTTGCGGTCTTCTTGATTTTACCGTCGTTTTTCTGGTTGATTGTAAATGCTGTACCATTCTGGGGTTCTCTTCATGGCCAGAGACCTCTGATTTGAATTTACAGAGATATTTTGTGACAGTCCCATCTTGACTCGTATTTTGTGGTTTTGAATTAGAACTGCTATATGTGATGACAGAACATGGATGTCCCACAGTTTTACTGGATGGTGAAAAAACACGCTTCAGAGATTTTTCAATACATGGATTGAGGACAATCTGTGAGCCTTTTTGTGAGTCATCTGAGGCAATGGGATTGAAGACAAAAACAACATCTTGATTTGATTTTTTTCCAGTGCTGGTGACTTCTGTTTGAGAGCCTGAACAACTGACGGTGAGGTCTTCTTGACTGCTTTTTAGAGAACAGGGACGTTGGAAAGGAGTTAAGTCATCAGATGAGGAAGTAATAGGTGCAGTGTTAACTGAACGTCGAGCCTGTAAATGATCACTCTGCTCACTTTGGACCTGTTTTTTTCTTAGTACTTGCTTCTTGTTCAGCATTTTGTCTTTCTGAGAGGTAGATTTGCCATCTTCAAGACCAATTCCTTCAATACTTTCACAACGTTTCTTATGCCTCCTTGAAGCCACTCGAATACTTTTTCTGTGTAAACCCTCAGTTTTCACTGAATCTTTGTTTACTAACTTTGTTGTAGTATGAGCTTGTTTTTTTGGGCTGGTAGCAGAAGTCTTTTTAGGCCTGCGTGTTCGGCTTCTATCCCAAAGACTTCTTTGGTATGTTTTTGGAGCTTGATAGGATGAGCTTAGACATGGATCATTATGGGGGTTTATGAGAGTTGAATTTGATTCCAGTAAGGGCTCAGTAGGAGACCAACATCTAGGTGGGGTTGAATCAGTAGGACTGGAGGCTCTTTCTGACAAATAACCCAACTCCACCATCACATCAGAATACTCTTTACAGCAGTCATCAGTGAACTCATTATAACAAGGCCACGGAGGGGGTAATTTTGGTAAAGTTATTAATGCTTTCGCTTGCTTCACCCTCCTAGTCTGACCAGCTTGTGGACACCTAGATTTTGGAGAGGTGCTGGCTCTCTTTGACACAGAGTTGACCTTAGCCTTTCGTTTAGGGCATTTCTTTACTTTTGGCTCAAGTACCGGGTACTTCATTGCTGTAGACTCTGGCACTTTAGGCCAGAATTCTTTGAGAGGAGCGAGCTTTTTGTATTGGGCAAGCTTTTCTGGCGTTAAAACGGTGCAAGTTTCATCAGCATTAATTTTGGAAATCTTCACTAACATATTCTTCTGACCTTTGAACCTGTTAATGATTATATATTTAATGATGATTGGCGGCTCTTTTTTAGTCAATTTCCTCTTTTTTTGGCTAAAGACAAGATCTTTGCCTTTAAGGCCTTCAGGTTGCCCCAAAGCTTGCTTGAAAGAACCAGAACTTGCTTGATCTCCATTTTCACCATCATAACTCATTTTCCTTTTCGTCCGCAAGGTATATTTGCTACCCGGCAAACTGGACACCTTGGTGCAAGAGATTTTGGTGGGAATATCTGCAAGCTCATCCTCTACAGAGTTCTCACTCAAACCTTCAATAGTCGGTGAATCTGACGGTTCCATGTCAACCTCCTTATGCATTTCCTTCTGGTTAAGGGAGCCTAGAGTGTTGGAAAGTGGTGATGTGGCTTCCTCTTCCATAGGAGATGGGGTCCTCACAGGACTCACCATTTTTTGAACTAATGTTGTTTTCTTTTTGACCAACTTTAACCTTGACCTGCGCTGTTCAGGATGGTCTAAGGTAGAGCAACCATCCCCAGTCTTGCTCCCAACCTGTTTTTTGATGGGTCTAGACAGGCAGTTTGACAGAATAACGCTGGGGAAAAATTTGTAGTGTGCCTCCTGTTGTGCCACAATGGTCCTCTCAGTTTTATTCTCTTGGTAATCCTCATATCTTATTTTCAGTTTGCTGACATCTTCCTCTTTTTTACCCTGCCCTGTCTCAACTTTTTGAGGGTCCAAAGCTTGGCTCTCTTCCATAGGGCTTTGTGTCTGGTCAAAACGCATCACGGGTTTTCTGCAGTCATTTGGACTGTGTTCCATTTCACTCTTGGTGGGGCAATTCATTAGCTCAGAGTAACATACAAATAAGCTCTTGTGATTCTCCGAGATGGATAAGTGGTTCTTTTCCACATTTTTAACACTGGTAGATTTTTTTATGCTCTGGGCAATCTTAGAGTCTCCAAAAATTGAATCATCAGGATCTGGCCGATCAAGACCAGCGACTTGGTTTTTATCAGTGTACAAAGAGTGCACACTTATTTTTTCAGCACCAAGTTTAGGTATATTTGGTGTGTTAAAAGGGATTGGGTGCTTAACTGGTGGAATATATGGCACCTCTTTGTTAACTTTTAATCCAGTTGAATACTCATTTGTCTCTTCACTTTTTAAATGCTTATCTGCCAAATCTTCTTGAAGTTTCTGCTCAGCACATTTGTATTCAATAACAATTTTAGCAGAGGATGGTGGCTCCATATGAACAGCTTCACTTGGAAAAACATTTCTGCTACCAAGGATCTTGTCTGTTGCTTTTAGAGATGAGTGTGTCCGGGGCTCTTTGTCTGTCAGTGATGAATCTACAGGACACATGACAAGTATGTATACACTATTGTACCAAACGTTTTACATTGCAGCTCATTACATTTTTTGTTAAAATCCTGCTTACCACTATTCTCATCTGCAGCTCCATCCAACTGTGGAATGGACATATCAGTAAAGACAGCGCTGTTTCCCTTCCAATACAGCTCTTCATCTGATGAGGCCAGCTGGTCTTCGCTGGAGCTTTCATTTGCTTCTTTCATACATAATCTGTGCAGGAAGGAAATGCAGATTATGATTAAACATGCCACTAAATAAAATAATTGCCAGGCATTACATCACACAGGCACCATCTGCTGTGGACCAGCCACTGTTTTCCTAAGAAATCTATTCTGAATGCCTGTTACAAAAGGTTTAATAAGTTGAGTTTCCTGCTCAAATGAAGTTGACTAACCATATAATAACTATTTAAAAATAACTGTATAATATAGTAAAAACAATAACTATATAATAATGCAAAGAAGAATTAAAAGCATATAACAGACAATTCCAAAACTGGGAAGTCTAGTGACCTTTGCCTAGCAGAGGGTCCTGGCATGTCACAGTCCCATCTTTGTGACATGATTCTACTGAGCTCTGACTCTTCTTTCTCCAGCTCAGGCCCAGCTTCCTCATCATCACTGTTATAGATGCAGCTAGCAATCCCTGACAGCTGCTGGGACACTGCTCTGGACCTGTCGGCTCTAAACCCATCATCAGCCAACGCTTCCAACAGATCAACCATAGCCTGATCTTGACTGCTGTCTGTTAAAACATTGTGGAAAATGTATTTGAAAATATGATTAGAACATGTACAAGAAAAAAAAAGGTATAAATGCATATGTACACACATGAAAAACAACATTGTGAATATAAAAAGATGTACACAAAGTATTGTTAAAAAAAAACATTTTTTTCTTCATCTGTAAATGTGCTTTATAGTATCAATAACTAAAACATGAGTTTGCTTAAAAAGCATATAACAGACATTAACAGATATTAAGAGTTGTTTTAGGAGAATGTATTTTGAAGTTCACTTTTTTTTTTTAACAATAAATCTAGTCAATGTAATAAGAAATTCAAACTTATAAACAAAGGTAAAAGTTGTGTTCTTGTGGAAACACATTAGTAGTGATAATCTCAGTACCGAGTATTGCTGATTGGTTGGATCTCTGAGAAAGAGGGAGGAAGGTCTGACTGTTTTCCAACAAACTCAAAATGGCCTCTTCATCAACAACTGCCACCTCAGCATCTTTCCCACCATGCCTTGTTGTGTCTATATGATAAAAAAAGAAACATTTTTAATAAGACATTACTAATAAGACAATAACAATTACATAAGAAAATTGCACTAGTTGCCAAAAGTCAGAGCCAGTCGGCAGATTTGAGTTGACAGATTTCATTAGAAATCGCTTGGTGTATGATGGTCACAGACTTTTTCTCACAGAGATTTTTTTAACTTCAGGTTATGATTGCATCCATTTGGAGGATATCAAACATTTGATATTTTGAGACAATTTTAGAATGCATTGGTTTCATTTGTCATACGTCTCCTACCAACAAGGCACACATTTCTATGCGAGTTTGTTGTGATAAGAAAAACTTTAAAGTCTGGTAGTATATGATGCTCAGTCGGTAAGTGTATGATACCCAGTGTTTCAAAATCTGGGCTGATTTAAAGAGTTGTGTATAGTGTAATTCAGCCTCAAGTTAGTAGTGCCTATGGCCCCCACGTGCCAGTAGCACTCCCGACAACAACTGGGCATGCTCCTGCTGTTCTTTGCCTATTGTCAATCAAGCTGCATGATGCTGGGCTGTGAGTCCTACTAGAGGATGTTGGGCCCTCATGGAGTCCGTTTCTGACCATTTGGTCGGAAACATATACACCAGTAGGCTGCTGGAGGTCATTTAGGGTTCTGGCAGTGCTTTTCCTTTTCCTCCTTGCACTACAAAGCAGATACCGGTCCTGCTGCTAGGTTGTAGCCCTGCTACGGCCCAGTCCAGCTCTCCTTGTATAACAGCCCTTCTCCCAGTATCGCCTCGAAGCTCTTGAGACCGTGGATGTGCCATCCTGGAGGAGCTAGACTACCTGTGCAACATGATTGGGTGTCATATACTGCCTCATACTACACATCGTGAAAAAGACAAAAACCAAACAAGGGTTCTTGGGAGGTGGTCCGGCCTTGGTGGGACCTTGAAGCTTTCAGTTTCAGTCTTTTTGAGTGGAACTTTCCAAAATGGGAAATGCCTCTCATAATTTAATACACAGTAGACTCATCAGTAAAAAAGGCAGATAAATAATACTGCACGCCTGTTAAATGTGTAAACAATCAAATGCAGTGTAGTACAGTGTAGCATACAGGAAAACAAAAGCACAGGTTCACAGTCTTGTGAATAAAGGCCTCCTGTAGCAAATCAATGGGTTTTTGTAAGAAAAAAAAAAATCAACATCTAAAACGTAATAATCACTTCAACCTAGCTTGTGCCAGCTGGTCGTACCTGGAAGCAGCTCCGGGCGGATGACGTAGGTGTTGCGCATGCGCTGGTGAGTCTCCAGCCAGCACAAGCTAGATTAAAGCGATTCTTATGTGTTCGGCTCGCTCCACCCCTCTCTTCTCTTTGTGGAGTGACGAGGCTGTTTACTTTAGCCACTAAACTTGCTAACTAGCACGTTATTAGGAAAGGTGATCGCAAAGTTTCATAAAAAATCCCTTATACTCACTTCTGCTGTAGGTGAAACTGGATCACTTTGCATCTGATGACCCCTTTAAATATGGATATTTTTCTTACAAAAAAAAAAAAATGGATCGATTTGCTACAGGAAGCCTTTACTCACCCTCCTGAGCTGTGTGAGGCACTTTTTATTATTGACGGATGCACTTTATTGGACTTGTGTTGGACTGATGAGGAGAAACACCTGCCCATGCAAGGATAAAACTTTGAAGTGCCAGGATTTTTTTTTTTAATATAACTCCAATTGGATTCGTCTGAAAGAAGGAAGTCATATACACCTAAGATGCCTGGAGGATGAGTAAATTATGGACTAATTTTCATTTTTGGGTGAACTAACCCTTTAAATGCCCTGTCGGGCTGTGATGCAAGGGAGATGCTATTGGCTATTTTTTTAAAAAGAGGATGAGCCGCTCGTAATGTCCCACCCAAACTTCCTGTTTCAGTGGAAATTACATCAACACATTGGGTGAATCGCAATCAGCTCCCTAGTTCAAGATTCACTAATCAATGACTGGCTCTTTCATTAAGAAGGCAGGGCTTCGTGGCCATAATGAGTGTTGCATTTTTTCCAATCAAAATTATACGAGTGACACGTCTTCTATAGTCTTTGCATGTAGTCATGTCGCCGGACACCGAATAATCACTGTCCTAATGTGTAGCGAACCAGCGTCCTAACTAGTGCCCATATTTTTATACACAATACAATGACTCACATGCTCTGGACCCAAGGAGCTGACTGAGATGCACTTATTGAATAACGCTGTGCATTTCAAGAAATTACAGTGGGACTTTAATTTTGTTAAAGGCAAAATTTGTGCTGTATACAAACTGTAAGAATCTATTAAACAAAATTGTGGCCGTACAATTTTAGTGATACATTCTAATCCTAAAATGAAAAACAATGTTATTACTATGATAAGTTATTAAAAAAATAAAATAAACATTAAGCAATGGAGCTGTTAACCCTGCTATAGACTTTTAATATTCCAACAGTTAGAAATCAGTAATTAACCCTCACATATTTGTTATATCATAACTGAGCCCCTGGCATGACTTTTTTAATTATACAATTTTTTTTTTTTTTTTTTTTTAAATCACACCACGTGAAATGCATGTGTGTTCAAGTGGTTAATTGACACCTTACCTTTAAATGCATCTTGATGCACATCCACTTGGCTAGCAGGTATGCAAGGTAAGTCATCTTGGCTAAGCACAGTAGGATAGAGTGAGAGCTCAGGGAAAGTGTCAACTTCAGATCCAGTCTGAGTCCTACAAAACAAGATAAACTTTAAGCCCTCTGCCTGCCTACCTTCAAGCAATTTAATGTAGCATCCTTCTCCCCCAGTTCTCTGAATCAACCCTGAGGTTTATGTGTGTGTGGGTTTGGGTTACATCCTAAGACGGATTTTTCATTTTTATTTGTATGTGATACATTTGATGTGTGAGAGGCATGTTTGTATTTTGCTCCTTAATTTTCTCTCTTTTTCCTCAGACTGACATCATGTTGGGTGGAGTTTATAATTGCCAATTTATTCTTGTTGCCATTAACGATGACCCAAGATAAAAGTTGAGCTGATTAATTCAACTTGGGTGTGGAGGACTAAAGTGCACATACCCTGTTGATTGGTGTTATGTTGTTGTATTTCTCTATTAATGTTTGTTTGTGAACTAATTTTTCCCCTAATTGACTACTGTGTAATATTGTTGTCTACTCTCCCCACTATAATCTATAATTAAATTCTGCTCTTTAAACCTGGAAGTTTTTAAACTTGAAACAGCTGCCATTTTCGTTCCTTGTTTGTTTTCAAGTTTTGTTTTGTGGTTAGAAAGAAAGAAAGTTTTGCCTTTTTTATTTTTATTTATGATGGACGGTCTGTGTAGACTTATTATGGTTATTATGGCCTTGACCCCTCCTCAAGTGTAATTTTGCTTTCAGGTAGCAGAGAGATGGTGACTGACTGTCCTCACTACCACAAATGTTGCTCCCAGGACTGGTTCAGGGAACAAAAATGATAATAAATGAAATTTTGACAGGAACAGAACCAGAAACAGAAACAATAGTTCCGAACAGAATCGAAAATTTGAAATGGCCACTAACCGGGTAATAATGTTATTTTATTGTTCCATTTAATATTTGATTGCTGTCAACCAATCACGAATTCAAGTTGTACGGCTGATGCATCCAACGAGTGAAATGGCCACGCTCAGCTGTGAACTCATCATAGATATGTCACAATGGCAATGCACCGGTGCAAGTTTAACCAAGGATAGTGTAAGACGGAATTAACAGATCACACACACCTGCAACACTTCTGTGATCGTGCTCACGCACGTGGACAATTTTCGCGACTGATGTTTTTATAGCCTAATCGCATAGCCTTAACTTCATAAGATTTGTTGTGGAGAGAAGGAAACTAATAACTGTGTGTTGTAAGGTTTGTAAACATTTTGCTTCACCGGCATTTTAGCCTACATTATTTCTGAATGTAAAAGTTTGCCTAATACATGTGTGTACTGTGTGTAATTATGTATATATAAATGCAAGCACATTCATGTATATTTTTAAGAAATATTTACCAGTATATATATCATCATTTTTATAGAATATATATATCTATGAGAAAACACAGAACACTTCTCTCAGAATATTATTCCAATTGAAAATGTTTTGGTATTCACATGCTTGTTTTTGTTTGCACTGCAACACCAAAAAAAAAAAAAAAGACTGAGAAGAAAAGTCAAACTTGATAAAATTTCATACACAAACTCAAAAATGGACTGGACAAAATTATTGGCACCTTGTCAGAATTGTAAGAATAATTGCTTTTCAAGCATGTGATGCTCCTGTAATTTGTATTTAGACACACCTGTGGCAAGTAACAGGTGTGGGCAATATAGTAATCACACTTGCAACCAGTTAAAATGGAGAAAAGTTGACTCAACCTTTGTGTTGTATGTCAGAAAGATGAAGAAAAGAAAGAAGTTTAAAGAGTTGTCTGTGGATTTAAAAGAAAAAAAAATGTGGAAAAACATGGACAATCTCAAGGCTGCATGTCCATCTCCAGAGATCTTAATGTTCCTGTGTCCACTGTGCACAATATTATCAAGAGGTTTACAGCCCGTGGCACTGTAGCTAACCTCCCTGGACGTAGACGGAAGAGCAAAATTAATGAAAAATTACACCGAAGGATTGTTCAAATGGTGGATTAAGAACCCAGATTAATTTTGAAACAAATTCAAGCTGATCTGCAGACACAGGGTACAACAGTGTCAGCTCGCACTATTCGTCGCCATCTGAATGAAAAGAGACGCTATGATAGGAGACCCAGGAGGACACAACTGCTGATACAAAGGCAAGACTGGAGTTTGCCAAAACTTATGTGACAAAACCACAATCCTTTCTATGTTCTATGGACAGACGAGACAAAAGTAGAGCTTTTTGGTAAAGGACATCATGACAGTGTTTACAGAAAAAGAAATGAGGCCTTCAAAGAAAACATAGTCCCTACAGTCAAACATAGTGGAGGTTCAAAGATGTTTTGGGGTTGCTTTGCTGCTTCTGGCACTGGATGCCTTGACTGCGTGAACGGTATAATGAAATCTGATGATTATCAAAGAATTTTGCGGTGCAACGTAGTGGCCAGTGTCAGAAAGCTGCGTCTCCACCAGAGGTCACGGGTCTTCCAGCCGGACAATGGCCCAAAACACACTTCAAAAAGCACTCAGAAATGGTTACAAACAAAGCGCAGGAGAGTTCTGAAACGTCTAGCAATGAGTCCAGATCTGAATCCCATAGAACATCTGTGGAGAGATCTCAAAACAACAGTTGGGAGAAGGCATCCTTCAAATCTGAATGACCTGGAGCAGTTTGCAAAAGAAGAGTGGTCCAAAATTCCAGTAGAGAGGTGTAAGAAACTCATTCATGGTTACAGGAAGCGATTGATTTCAGTTATTTCCAAAGGGGTTGCTACCAAATATTAAGTTAAGGGTGCCAACAATTTTGTCCAGTGCATTTTTTGGGTTCTGTATTGACTTAAATAAACATGCAAGTACCAAAACATTTGCAATGCAAAAATTGTTTGAAAGAAGGGCTGCATTTTCTGACAAAATGACAACATGCGACCAGTATCCAGATGTTCTCCACATACACATCAAAAAAAGACGAGTGTAAACGTGCTTCTGATCGGAATGTTATTCAACCAGCGTGTCCTGGTCCAGAGGTAGCCAAGGCACATTGTGATCAGATCTCAGTGTAATGTAAACAATCCAGCCATCTGCATTCTCAGGACAACGTCACGCAAAACCCTGCACCCTCTCTCTTGAACTGCCAGAAGAGAGATGGAGAACACCAGGCTGTGGAGCGCTAGTGAGACTTGACACATTAATGCTAAGTGTAAAAGCAGCCAGAGGCACAGGGGTGGTTTCTACACGGCTGTCAGAACCATGGGTAGTGATTAAGACATTGCATTGCAATGTTTTGTCCGTCACTCACACGTCAAATTCATTTTCCTTGAGAATTTCCTTGAATCTCTTCATGAAGATTTTTTCACTCTCTGCAAACTCTACAAAGCCTCGATCTGAAACAGAAGCCATTGCACAACATGGTAAATAATAATAGTGGTGTTGCAAAAAAAAAGAAAAAAGAAAAAGAAAAAGTCTCCATACAAGAGCTCCTCTCACCTTGTGATTCAGGCACATCTATATTAGAGCTTTGACATCTCTCCTGTCGTCGCAGTTTTTCATCATCCCAGATAGCCTGGAGACCAGGATTTTTCCCAATCTGATCTTAACAACATGCAAAAAAAATAACAAAATAAAATAAGCATACTCATAAAATTCAATACACAAAATAGACTACCCAAATCCAGAGAAACGTAACGTGCAGAGTTAATTCCAACAGAGCCTGATTTTACCATGTTGCTTTTCTAACAAGCAGAAATACATGACAGCACAACAAATATTGGGTGAAAGTGCTTAATACTAGGAAAGTACACAACAGCCAATTTCATTAACGTTTAAACCGAAATGCACGAATCTTATCGAATACCCGGTTCTTGGAAATTTGGAACTGGTTATATAATAGAACTGGTTCTTGATACCCAACCCTACACTTTAGTCTAGGGACCAATTCTCACTATTAACTAGCTGCATATTCACATACATGCATACAACACACATTAATGTTATTATTCTGAATGACCATATTTAGATCTCTTAATCCAACTCAATATCTAAACTTGACAACTATCTTACTATGATTAAGCAGCAAAAGTCTTAGCTAATAGTTAGTTAAAAGTGAGAATTGGACTTTAAAATAAAGTGTGACTACCTTGCATTATAATCATTTTATGCATTAGTTCAGGTTCTTCTGTCAGCAATGTGTGGCTGCTCATCTTATCACAAAATTTAGTACAAGAATGTGTAAAGTTAAGTTGTGTTACACAATGCATGTAGTATAATTAAAATCTGAAAGTGTGCCTACTTTTTGTTTTTGTTTTTTTATAAACACAACAGTGATCACTAATTTATGCAATCATGTCATTACCTAGTGTAAACAGAGATTTGCTCACACACACACACACACACCAAATCAAATCAAATCAAATCAACCAATTCTTACTCTCAATCTCTAGGCGGTTAAGAACATCAGCAGCCACGGCATCAACCTCCAGCTCACACAAACTCATCCGTTCCACCTCCTCTATAATCAGAGAACTGCAAAAACACATTTCACACATGAAACAAAATGGCATACAATACTGGTATGTACTGATGTATAGCAACAACACATACACACACCTTGGTATGTTGTCATCCTCCCACCGCATTGTATCTCTCAGCCCGCCATCACTGAGTTTAGACGAGCAGGGATTCTTCCATGGGCTGGGGCTATTCCCTCTATTTGACATATGCTCTCCTAATACAGAATCAAAAACAAGTAGTAATAAAGGTGCATGGTGTGGGCAAAAACTACATGTAATCAAGTTGAGAACCATTATTATAAGTTGTATATAATGCATGACAAATTAGTGAGGAAGTGAGTTGTCTTATTGCTGACTTCCGTGCTTGATTCTATCTGACTTGTGAACAGGTTTGTCGTTTAAAAATTATTCTCTCCTTGTCTTCCAGTTTCTATTTCCACAGTGTAAAGGTAAGGTTGTATGGATTTATGAATGTTCATTTTAAAATCATCCTGTCTAAATGTCAACTGGCATTTGTTATGACATCCACTTCGAACATTACAGTGCACATTATACATTTCATTAAACATACAATATGTAAATCCACTTCACCAGTTAATTACTCTTCAACAGTGATGCTATCCACAAGTTTCCGGGGTTGCTACTGTAAAAAAAGAACGTCGGTACAACTTCCGGTGAGGCGGCAGACGTAGTATACCAATGGTATTTTGTGTGCTAATTAGCAAAGAGGCGAAGTGTTTTTTAGACCATTGTACAGATTGCAGATTTTCAAATAGTTGTATCTCGGCCAAGTATGGCCCTAACAAACCATACATAAATGGAAAGCTTTATTTATTCATTGTGATCCAGGGTCATATATGTAATTTCATAATTGCTTCTTTTCTTTGAAATATAAGTGTACTGGCAAATGTAATGACAAGCATTCACAGTAAACTAAAATTGTATGTTTCTATTGAAACTTTAATATAAACCTTTGCTTTTAATGCAATAAAAATGCACTACACTTAAAATTAAAATCAAGTACTTTATGTCAGTATGTCAGTCAATATCAAAATGTGTACTTTCATTTTTAAATTACAGTTTTAATAACTTCTTAAACTGTGCTTTTAAAGTAAAACTTTGATATATTTTACAAAGTGTACTTTTTAAACTGCTGGACTAGTTGATTATCCTGATGTTTTACATGTTGGTCAGACAGTGTAAGCGGGCAGTTTGTGAACACTGTAGGCAATATGAATAAGACAACTGTGGGTCCACTTGCTAAGTCATATATATATATATATATATATCGTTATTGCAAAAAATTACTTGCGATATTAGATTTGGGGGTTGCCTCTCTGTTGTTACATTCATTTGCACCAAAGCAGATGAAATTGATACACAATCACTAATGCTTCATCACCAGACAGAATGATATTTTTGTTGTTTAACTGACTTGGTGTTACACTATGATATAAGATTTTGGCTACCTCTTGTGTGTGTGTGTGTGTGTGTGTGCCTGTGTGTGTTACCTGTTGCATGGCTTTTTCGAAACTTAACAGCAGCAAGACTGAGCATGTTCATGCCGTAGAGGTTGTAATCAATAAAGAGCTGCAGCAGGAAGGGAATATGAGCTTCATGGGGCTGAAAACTCTTATTCATGACAGCTCCACCCTGCAGGAGTTCACTCACCCTACAAAATGAAAGCACACAAACAATCAGCAACACCCATCACATCATGATATACCACTCCTCTACCCACCACAAACAAAACATTTGGCACCAAATCAACAAAGGTTAGTAGTAGCAAGTTTTCAGTAGCAGATACCAATACAAGTGAAATTTCATGAATTGCAATACCCATTTTAGTACAGCACAAGAAAACTTCTGATAATTAAAATGTGAAACATTAATGTTACATGACAAACAAACAAACAAAAAGATTATCCAGTGCACTGTAATGACTCTTTAATGATCCTGAACAAATTCTTGAGTTTCAGCTCAGCTAGTGCTAGTCACTAATGCCACAACAAATGGGGATTGCTACTAATTCTATACAAAATTAAATAAATAAATCGATCAATCAATCTTAAAGGCTCTGATTTTTTTGTATTTGCATCTTAAAATACTTGTATGATGCAAAATTAATGTTGAGTATATTCAGAGGGGACCAAACATCTGATGTTAAAACAAAACTAAGCAGTCAACACAGTGTGAATGCAGTATGTGCAGAATGTGAATGCAGAAACAACAAATAGCAGATTGTTAGGACTCACCTTTTGACCATCTGTGGGTTGTACAGGTAAATCTTCATAAAGGTTTTTTCTTTCATATGGAATCCATAGAAAGGCCTAGGGAAGGAAGAGATGGTCAGATCTATATCCAAATGTTTCCCGTCCACAATCTGTGCCCCTGTGTTGTTGCATAAGATTAATTTTGTATAGCATTATTTACATAATAGCCAAATAGTCGGAATCACACAAATGAAAAAAGTAATTTGCCATTGCTGCAATGAGTGACAGGTTACTGGAGGTCGTGAGGTTGGGGCAACAACAAGACATATCAAAGAGACGTAAGAGTTTTATATTTAAACTGTAGAACTCCATAATTACTATGTATGCATTTGCAGAGCTCTTACACAAACATAATCATAGAGCTCTGTGACTCATATTAGTAAGTGCTCTAAAATTAGCTCTAAAATAAAAGAAAAGTCAATTAAAGATCAGGGTTACGAAGCATTAGTGATTGTGAACCAGCTTCACCTGCTTTGGTGCAAATGAATGTAACAATAGGTGCACTGGAGAGGCAACGGCGAGACAACCCCAAAAATGGGAATGGCTTTGCAGGTGGTGGCCATAGACAATAGCTCTCTCCTTTTCCTTCCTGACTAATTTGGCTTTAGTTTTGTTTTTTTGTTAGGGTCCTTTTCAGTGCTTGTAGCAAGGGGCAATGTCTGCAACACAATCAGGTTGCACAGGTTGTCCAGCTCCTGAAGGATGACATGTTTAAAAAAAAAAAAAAAAAAAAAAAAACTCAGTATGAAGTGCATATACAGAACTGTTTTATGGGGTGTGATAAGAACATGTAAGTGCTTTTGTTGAATGAGTTTTTGCTTGCTAACGTATCCATATGAGCTCATGACATGTAAAAAAAAAAAAATAATAATAAATAAATAAATAAATAACATATTTGAACTTATAATTACAGTATATACATTTGGAAGCTTAAGAAGGCAGCTTCCTTCTCCTAACATTTTATTTTAATATTTTATTATTGGCAGTAAAGCTTGGCGTTTTTTTTTTCTTTTTTACTCATTTTGTAAAGCATACTGTCCGCAGATTACAGACATATTAAAAACTCATGTTAATTTGCTCATTTCAAGCTCCAATTCTACTTCTCAAATCCAGTTTTGGATCTTGACAGTGACCGCTTCACTTCACTATAGTGCTAGGTGATTTTTCAAATACTGCCATAACGTGTGTAACAAACAATTGCTTTATTCATTTTAAGGTCACGAAGAGTGCTAAATAAAGTGTATTGAGATTGAATTTCAACTGTACAACACAAAAACACTGCCCTACTTGCCTAATTTCACTAACTCAAACATACTAATTTTATAATTCAAATCAGATCAATCTACCCAGCCTTCCCAAAATCTGTGCCTTGGCACAATCCTATTTCTAAGCTCTGAAGCTGTTATTTTGACCTTTAGCCTAATTTTTGATCGGATATGCATTTTCAGATGTTACAGCTTACATAGACAGGTTAATCTTTTCAAATCATGTCCAATTAATTTAATTCATTGCTCATCAGTGACAACAGTAGAACATTTAAAGTGTAATGTGATACTGGGTCTTAACCCTCTGGGGTCAAAAAAACCACGTAATAACAACAACACTACTCTGTGGTTTTGTGCAGAAGAAAACAAACAGGGTGTGCAGTCTGCCGCGTTGGTCTCTGTGATCATCATTTAGAAATGTGTCACTAAAATGAACTAAAACTCAGTGAATACTCCACACAGAGACATGAGAGACACATCCATAGAAAGCTTGAAATGTCTACTTTTAAATAAAAACAAATATCCTGTGTTAAAGTAATCTGTATGAAACCAACGCCATGTCCAGCCTTTCTCGCTTTTGATATTATAAGCATCCATGTGAGGCGCACACGGCGTACCACCCACATCACCGTAAACAAAGCATTGAGACTTGTCTTCATTGTTCATCTCGGCTACTTGCACTGTGAGGAGTAAGATTTATATTTCCCTCAGAGGAAGGGCACAATGCGACGCACTGCGAGATCCACCGAAGGAGTTTACATTTACATGAGTAAGTCTTTCTTTTATTAGCCTACGTACATTATTTTACTGTGACATAACTTGTACACATTATAGTAGGTAGACTTTTTCCAAACTATAATTCCTGACTACATGTGTAATCAAGTAAAAAGTTATGAAGTATGTTTCATGTCATTGCATCGAAATGTATCACGACAGCCAGATGTTTTTTAATGCTCTATAAAATAAAAATGATGCAAAATAAGTGTCCTAGTGTTTACACTGCAACACTGAATGATAGAGTCTAAGAATGTTTAGACAAAACTACTGTCATATACCCTGTTCACAAATATGTTTATGACATGCTAAACAATAAATTAGATTCCCAGACATAAAATGTTTTGTATTGTATAATACATACTAAGCATGCTTGTGTTTATGACTATAAAATCATATTTATTTATTTATCGTATAATAATAGGATATAAAAGTAATGAGTTTATTATTAAATACTCTGTCCGTGAATAGATGTTTAACATGCTAAACAGTAATAATTAGTTTCTCAGATATAAAAAGTTTTTTTTTAAACGATAGTACAAGGCATGCATGTGTCTATGACTACAAAATCATAAGGTGTGTATATATTACAGATGCTCCTGATATTAACATGCTCACAGATGTTTTTTTTTTTTTTTTGTGATCTGATACCTGCACCACAGATGAATGCTACATGAATGCCACATGAAGAGTGCTGTACCAACATCAGACGTTCAACAACACTGATGATGAGTTTGGTTTTCTGATTCCATGGAAAGCAGCAGCAATCACTTAAATATCAGGTATGATTACTTGTTTCACTTGTTGAACAGAATTCAGAAAACAGTTTTCAGGAATGACACAAAGTCTGTTCACGTCACTGTGGTTAGATCAGTGTGGTCAATAATGTGCCTTTGACATTCATTTTGTATGTTTAGATTATACTGTGTTGTAAATAAAATACAAATAATCTAAAACTCCATTCTTGTGAACAAATGTTCTGAATGTGTTTCATGGCCTTATTTCAGTGACTTAATTTTAGTTTTTCACTAACCACGCATAAACGTTGTTTTCTCCAAAACACAAACATGTATTGTAGCCCAGTTGGTGCTAATTACAATGTAATCAGACTTTAGCCAATAATATGTTAAGATACTGAAAAAAAGCACAAATATCAGGGCATGTCAAAATTTCTCCAGGGTGCCAAAACACCCTCAGACCCCAGAAGGTTATTTTACTTGAATATCTTTCAACAAAATGTACAAATGAAAAAAAAGCAGCTGTTTAAATGCTGACATCAGATGTAAACTTCACATAAAAACTGAGCCAACGCACTTTGGCATGTGGACCAGACTGGAACCTCTGCCCAGATCTAGTGCTCCTAATGGACAGATCAAGGGGAGAGCTACTTTGGGCAGGTGCCTAGGTGGCCTTACAGTGACTGTGAGTAATTCCCCTCCAAGGAACCAACTTCCCAGGGTCCCTCACTCCAACTGTACTCGGCAGCTAGAGCATACCAATAGTTTGCTTTGGCGTTCCCCCTGACGATCGGAAATCGATTGCAGCATTGGAGGGGGAAGATTTGGTTGTGCTGCTGCCTTCTGGGACAGTGGCAATGCCTGAATAAGATCTAGAGATGAAAGCTATGCTTGCCCGAGAGGCCACAGAGAGGGTCATGCTCAAGTGGAAACCTCCACAGTGTCCAGAGTCCTCGAGGTTGGATGACTGGTTTCTATGGGTTGCCCACGCTGCTTCTCAGTGCCCCGCCCCAGTGTCATTCCTCCCGGAGGTGCATGAGGAGATTCCCCACGTCGCTACAAAAATTTCAGAGACAGCTCTTGTTCCCTTGAGAGAACAGAGTGTTCATGTCTCGAAGACTGACTCATGCTGGCACAGTCTCTGGATCAGTTGTGCTTACACGGGGACCTGGTGCTCAGGCCGGTATCCTCCTGTGTTCTCGCCTCAAACAGGGAGAAGCACAGAGAGGCCCTGGCTTAGTGTCAGCTTGCTATATCACACTGTGGTATTTGCTCCAGGGAAAAAAAAAAACAAAAACACACACACATCACATTTTGCAGACCCTGTCGAACTCCTCCATCACTATCTGCAGTCAGATGTGGTGGAGCATCTGGCGACAGGCCTTCACTTTATGTAGTCTTGAATACCAGTAGAAGACTGGGTGTCATAGGTGTCATAGGCAGTGACCCTGACGGAATCTCATAAATGTATTCTTCCACAGTATAGCTCTAAGCCAGTGTCTTCCTAGCAGACTCCCTCTGCTATCCCCGGAAAAGGGGTTAATCCATGTGTGTAAATGCCACCTGAGCTTCTGTGGCGCTTTGGTAGGGATTCCCCATTCATCAGTCCCCAAAACCTTGCTATGTGTACTGTGTTAGGCTAACTGAGACTTGTCTTAGCACTTTATTGCTCTTTTGTTGGTTTTGATTGCTGCTATTGTCCTCATTCACAAGGCGCTTTGAATAAAAGCATCTGCTAAGTGACTATATATAAATGTAAATAAACAGCCACTTTCCTAACATTAGAATCATTTAGAAGGTAATGTTATTAGACCAGTGATCCTGTCCAGTATTTATTCTGCCTGAACACACTAATGCACCAGTGGGTGGGTCTGTGAGGCACAGATGAAGTACGTGTTGATCTGCGTTTGTGCAGAGAGGCTTGTGCAGATATATTATGCATCTCTGTTATGTAATAAAAACCTGAATCAAACTTGTAAAAATTAGTAGTGGTCCAAGCAAACCCTAGTGTGAACTTGTGTGCCTTTTACACATACATGCCAGACACCAGAACCACTTTAAAGATGTGCTGCACATTAGACGAGGGGTTTCCCATGCTGACGTTCACGGCTCTGTCAATACTGTAGGCCACCTGCCGAAGGTAACGATCTGCTTCCTGTCCAAACCCATCATATGGCACGTAGATGTATGGGAACACACCATGCAGATGGAGACATGTCTTCTGGCCTAGAAACAAAACAGAAAGAGAATCAGCATCACCTTAAATTAGTGATGAAAGGGAAACATTTTTGAAATAAAAGCGCTCGTCAGATCAGGGGCTATTCGCTTGTTAAGTCTGACGTCACACATCACCGCCTCCGTGTCCAAACGCTCGATCAGATGCCATAAGAAAACAACAAACAGTGCTAGTATACACTCACGTGATATAATAATACCAAGAAAAAATTATAATCCCCCTCTTTAACTACATAACAAAATCCCAAATAGCCAGACAACGAAAATATACATATAAATAAATAAACAAAAATATCAAATAAATATTAAATATTAAGTATTAATTTACCGTCAGTGTCAGTAAAATGGTTTCATTCATTTTTGTACAATTTCAAATAATTTGAGCGTAGTAAGAACAATCTGAGCCTTAGATAATTTTTATAAAACCTTACCACGGTACAAGGGATGATAGTGTGAAATTTTACATTGGGTAAACTATGAGTAAAACTTAGCAAGTCCCAAATCAAAATTCTATCCTAACGAACAGAATAGCCACACATAATGTGTAGTGGCTTTTAAATTAAAGTTTTATGTTATTGCAACATGAAAAAATGAAGAGAGTAGTTATAATACTAATCCCATTTAGTTTATTTTGCTCATCTGTTAACACATGCTAACAAGACAAGCAATACATCCTGAGCACCATTATTAGGTTTTTTGGTTGTTTTTAAATTACTGCTTGTGAAGTGGCACTGCAGTTTAGACATCATGAGCACCCTTATTAGGTAGATTTTTTTTTTTTTTTTTTTTTTTTTTTTTACAAAATGTGAATCTCATAACAACATGAGCTGCTTAAAATGAATAAAGTTAACATAACTGATATTCATCATAGTAAGCAAGTGCTGATTTGTTTACGTTTCTCTGGGAACGTATATCTGCATTTATCTTGTATATCCTTGTTTCGGTTTCTTCTTTTGAAATGACAAATATGTACTATTAAAAGCTGCTGATATAGACAGCTGAATCTTCTCACGATGGCACCGAATGCACACGTTAGTTCGCAGTAGTAGTAGTAGGCTGTAGTCTGTGCGGTATGTTCACACACAGCTTTTTGTCCAGACGCTGCGTGGTGTGTTCGAGCACAGCTTTTTGTCCAGATGCTGCCGATGTGAGGCGACAACAGCATTGGCTTTCATCACCGCTAGTTCTTTGAAGTCGGACTGGTGTGGCAGTACGTGAGAAAGGAGACCAGAGGCCAATTTTTTAATGGATGTCAATGGAGGAGAGGCTTTACTACACTGAATAAACAGCTTTTTTAGAGGAAACAGTTTATTTAATGAAACGTTAAATGGTAACGGCAACCGAGTGTTGCACAACTCTGACTGAAATTCAATGATGTCAAGGCTGTAATGTGATTGGTTATTAAGGGACATGTGATCCAAGTTAGCCGTTACGCTTTCTCCAATAGTAATTAATACAGACCCTCTTATCTCCCTATGGTAAGACAATCTTTGACTAAGCCACTAGAAAGCAAGCCCACAACCATTAGCCAAAAAAGCGCATCAGTTAAAGCTAATGCTTCCGGTCTTGCAGTACATGGGAAAGGAGACCAGAGGTAGTTTTTTTTTTTTTTTTTTAATAGATGTCAATGGAGAAGAGGATTTACTATGCTAAATAAACAGCTTTTTAGAGAAAACAGCTTATTTAATGAATCGACAGCCTATCTGCTAATCTTCAACACGTTTTACATCAAAAAATAGTTTTGGATTTGCCCTGTATTGTAATCGTATTGTGGAATTTTTTTTTGAGGGACGAGCAAATATTGTATCGCTGGGTATAAGAATTGATATCTTATTGTATCATGATGAACCATCTGGTTTACAGCCCTAGACTGTATAACACAGGATTCAACTCATCTGTTTTGAGAGGCACTGCTCCAGAACAGGGGTTTACAACACCAACCTTAAAGCCTAAACCTGATCAAACACACCTTCAAGTCATCACTCATCAGTTAATTAAATGGAACGTGTAAGACAAATGTGGCAGTGGGGTAGAGAGGTAGAGGGTAGAGAATCACTGCTCTAGAAAACAACTTTAGGTAAGAGACTGCTTTACTGACATTTTCATGAACCATACAGACAGGAATATACACACAGATCAAAATCCACAGGGTAGAACATGCTCACTCAGACACATCCCAGCAACATGTGAGCAACTGCAGTTGCTAGGCAACCAGAGCAGTCACAGCACAGTTTTAAAAGAGACTGTCCAAGTAATAAATCGAGTTGTCTTTTGTATCTTGCACTTGTTTTGCACCTTGCACTCGCTTTCAGTGCAAAGATGATGTGAAGCCATTTGGGCATTGTACTGACAGCCAGAAGAAACTACTGTTGAGTGACTTCCTCCCTTAGAGACTGCTATTGTTATTTGTCACCAATAATAGGAGGTTTTATCTAGGTAAAAAAACGTTTTGAAACGTTTTTAAGTTTTTAAAAGATTTAGGACGCCAAGTTGAAATATTAGCTTCTCTGAAAACAAAGCTAAAGCCAGTATACGTTTATATATACTATAAACATATATCCTGGAAGATCAGGATCTAAAGGTTGATAAGTTGGCAAATAGCTTTAACTCCTCGTCACAAGTGGGTGGGACTTTTTCCCTATGATGACACGTACATAGGGAGAATTGCTTGTTCTGAAAGCTTGTTCACATGGCTGGATTTTTACCATTATAGTCTGGTTGTTTTCACACACTGCAGCCACACAACTGTTTTCAAACAACTTAGTGATTTTTGCATAATAGGGATACTTTAAGAGGAGATTAATAAAATTGGTTATCTAAAATTAAAATTACTACTTAAAATCAGAGCATAGCTCACACATTCACTAAAATAGTGAAATGTTAACAATGCTGATTCAAAACACCAACTCCAGTGACTGACAGTCATGGTTTGAACACTGAACACCTTTGTCTTGTAAATTTATTAGAATTTTTGTTCATTATCAAAAACAGTAGGGTAATTGTACACATTAAGCCAACCAAAATCTAAGTTTGTGTTTTTTTTATAGATATTGATATGGTTTATAAGAAAAATCAATTGTTAAAATGCAAGATTCATCTCTCATTTGAAAAATGTATTAATTAGTTGATGTACACTTTAGAATTTAAAATAAAGATTTTATGAACAAAACCAAAAGGTTGGCACCATTTAAAGGGGTCATCGGATGCCCATTTTCCACAAGTTGATATGATTCTTTAGGGTCTTAATGAAAAGTCTCTAATATACTTTGATTGAAAATTCTCAATGGTTTTGTAAAACACCCTTTTTAACTTGTCAAAATGAGCTCTGCAAAAATCATCTCATTCTAAGGGGTTGTTCCTTTAAATGCACATGAGCTCTGCACATGAGCCGCCCCTCTCTTCTCTCTGTGGAATGACGATCTAGTTTACTTTAGCCACATTTAGCTGCGTCTAGCCGCTAAACTTCCTAACTACCACATTATAAGGAAAGGCGATCGCAAAGATTCATAAAAACAAACAAAAAAAAAAAAAACGCTTATACACACTTCTGCTGTAAGTGAAGCTGGATCATGAATGATTTGCGCGAACATAGACGGATATATGTAGATCAGGAGGAGCATTCCCTTCACAAACAAATGTAATCTACTGCATCTTCAGCAGCTCAGATGTCAGGAGTAAATGACGACCACTATGTTTATTATTACATCCAGCAACACAACACCTCAATCGGAGATACTCGTCTAACTTACATCCCTGCTTCGGCATGGAAACAAGGAAAGGTAATGGACTGTGACAGCTGGTCTGAGGTAAGAGCTCATGTCAATCAACTATCGTGGGAGCGGCCTCTGTCGGTGTGATGCCATACCAACAGGCATCTAAGAACAGCTCGATTTGAAAAAGGGGATATTATTTTTACAGATTAATTAAAAACCACTGCATGGATTTTTATTATTATAGGGTAGATTTGGACATACACTGCCAACACACATTAATGTTCAAACAACATGAAAAAGTGAACTTAGCATCGGATGACCCCTTTAAGCCCACATGTGTTTCAAATAATACGTGTGTGATTTTAAAGTAGTAAAACTTCAATAGATTTACTTAATTTTCACATTAGTAAAAATTCCTTTTACTAATGTGTGCTAATGTCTGAAATCTTGCTCTCTACCACTGAACTAAGGAAGGTCTTCAGTCCCTGATGAGCATCAACTCTGATCTTGCGGTTCACTCACTCTCAAAAAGATTTACAATCCACTCCAAACTGTTTTGCTATAAGATAATTTTTTCATGCCTCTATGATTTTTGTATCATCAAACATGAGCAGACATCCATTGTATAATGATGTATATTGTGTATTCTGTATTTAAATATAGTTGTAAATTAAGGTAGTAAATAAGGTAAGGTAAGAAAAAAAAAAAAAAAAAAAGGACTGTACACGAAGAACTTTATCTCTTCTTTGATAATATCAATGTACTTTAAGAAATGGCTGAGAATTGAGGAAATGTGTTGATTTCTGAAGTGTTCAACTCCCAAAACACCCCTGAGACAGCATGCACATGAGTGGGGCTAACTCAACATTGCCAAATGTGATTGGTATGTAATATTAAAAAAAAATAATAATAAATAATTCAGACATTTAACAAGCCACTAGATTGGTTAAAATAATTACTAGCATAAAATATGATCTTCCCTTTTTTGAAAGTGGGCTTAAAGGGTACATGGGCTTAATGGGTCAAATTACCCTAAAGGCCCCAACATTCAAACAAAGTTCGATTTCGTTCTTCGTTTGGGGGCAAAAAAGGCTGTTCGAAAAGGCTGTTGTTTTGGTTCTCTGGGATCTAAGTGCAGCCTTCGACACCAATCATTCCGTTTTCGACATTAGGGAAACAGCACAATCCCGATACATACACATACTGTATTTACATACACATACGGTGTATTTAAGTAGGCTATTCACGCAAACATAATCGGTTATGTCTTAAGCGAACATTTGGGGAACTGTTGGGGAAAAACATCTGTGTAACATTATATTAGGTCCTTAGAAAGGGTTACTCCACCCCAAAATGAAAATTGTCATTAATCTCTTACCCCAATGTCGTTCCAAACCTGGAAAAGCTTTGTACGTCTTTGCAACACAAATTAAGTTATTTTTGATGCATTCTGACAGCTCTAATAATAATATTAATATTAATATTAATAATATTAATATTATTAATAATAATAATAATAATAATAATAATAATAATAATAATAATAATAATAATAATAATAATAATAATACTTTACATTTATATAGCGCATTTCTGGGCACTCAAGGTGCTTTTACATGGAAGGGGGAATCTCCTTAACCACCACCAGTGTGCAGCATCCACCTGGATGATGCGATGGCAGCCATATTGAGCCAGAATGCCTACGACACACCAGCTTATTTGTGGAGATGTGAGTGATGGGGGAACCAATCGGAATGTGGGGATGATTAGGAGGCCATGATGGTCAGAGGCCAATGGGCAAATTTGGCCAGGATGCCAGGGTTACACCCCTACCCTTCCTCAAAGGACATCCTGGGATTTTTAATGACCACAGTGAGTCAGGACCTCGGTTTAACGTCTCATCTGAAGGACTGTGCTCTTTAACAGTATAGTGTCCCCATCACTACACTGGGGCATTAGGACCCACACAGACCACAGGGTGAGCACCCCCTGCTGGCCTCACTAACACCTCTTCCAGCAGCAACCTAGTTTTCACAGGAGGTCTCCCATCCAGGTACTGACCAGCCTCAACCCTACTTAACTTCAGTGAACAACCATTCTTGGGCTGCAGGGTAATATGGCTGCTGCTTCAGGACTGGAATTGAGAACCACTGCCTTAGTGCCGTTTTGAAACGGATTCCCTGCCTGAACACAAAAGCTGCAACACATGGATACATTGTTTTCGTTCAAATTAAAGTGTAAATAAAAGTGAAGCTGACACCAAACAGCATACACCATTTGCGTTCAGGGGATATGCTCCAAAATGGTGCTATGGTGATGCGGAGGAATTGTATAATAAAGTTGTTATTTTTGTTTACTTCGCGTACAAAAAGTAAAATTATGAACGCATCTCCTTGATGCATTTCTGGACATTGATCGTGTTAATTACATTGCTGTTTTTGGGAGGGTCAGAGAGCTAGCAAACAATTAAGATACGTACACGGTTATATGCTAGGTAGTAAATCTCCATCACGTGCATTCAGCTGGAGCGGCAATTAATATACAGAACAGTAAACCACTGACAAGCTAAGCAAAAAAACAAACAAAAATAATAAACAAATAAAAATAACGCTCATAAATCGCAGATGAATCGCATTCGATTATAAGCGTGATTTTGTGTAGCTTGTCAGTGATTTACGGCTCTGTGTATTAATTGCCGTTCCAGCTGAACGCACGTGCTGGAGATTTACTACTAAATCACAGAACCGGCTTTACTGACTAAAAGCGCATGACAATCGCATACGATTTATAGTGCAGCCCTAGCACGCAGGCACAAAATACACCACATAATATATTCAATGTCTTAATTTTTTTTTTTCCTTATACATATACTAATAGTAAATATCCTTAACACCTCAATATAGAAAAATCCTCAATACAAAAAAAATTATTAATAAATGATATACAAAGTCATCTAATAACAAACATAGATATAATCTTATTAACGCAAAAAAAAAATGTTTATATTTTACAAAAAAACAATTCTAAATCAATTCTTCATTCATACCAAGAGGATATAAAGGTCTCAAATCAAAGATCCATTTGCACTCTCTTTGTAAAAAAAAAAAAAAAAATGGTGTTCCATGTCACCACCCCTTCAAGACTGTGGTATATGTTCTATTACTGTAAAATCCAAGTCTGATATAGAATGTGATGCTTCGTTAAAGTGACAGGCTACCGGAGACTTTACATCCTTTCTCCTAATGGAGCTCATATGTTCGATAAGTTGATTTCTTATTGTCTGTTTTTCAATTTAAAATCAAATTTATACACTATCATTTTCGTTTCTTATAACGTGTGAATATACCCCCTGTTGTATTTTACAACTAAAACATCCGGATTACTTTGTTATAACTAGTTTTGTTTTGATTTCCCGAGTTGCTTGCTTATAGCCCGTTAGCAGCACCAGCGTGGTTGCCGCTAATCCTGCTTGCATTGTTTACACACTATTTACACACATTACCATTGTTTACTCACTGTTACTTGCTTTAATGGCGAATTTGTGTCCACCTTTGAGTGCAAGTGAGGACACGTTCGAGCTGCACTCCTTGCAGCTCGAGCTGGAGGCCGTGGAGAAGCAGATTCAGGAGCTTTCGGTGAGGCAGACCGAGCTGAGAGAGCGGAGAGCCGCTCTGGAATCCTCCCGGGTAAGTATACAGCGCGATACTAACACTCTGACCACCTCTACTCCGTGTGCTTCTCTGCACAGGTCCTGTGCACCCTGGACGCGATCTTCCCAGATGTCCTTCACTCCGGCGCCGGGACACCACGGACCCTGGGTGCAGCAGCAGCGGAAGACGCGAGCCAGGCCCCGGCCGAGGACCTCGCCCCCTCCGCCGCCTCCGGTCTTTGAGATCTTCACCCGGAACCGCTTCGCTCCCCTCCGCGAGACGGAACACGACGCTGTGACCGTCGGAGACTCCATTGTCCGGTACGTACGTGCTACTTTAGCTAAAGGTAAAGTCCACACCCACTGTTTTCCTGGTGCTCGCGTTCTCGATGTTTCTGCGCAGATACCCGCAATCCTGAAGGACGGCAAGAGCGTCGGCGCGATCGTCCTGCACGCGGGGGTGAACGACATCAAGCTGCGGCAGACGGAGGTTCTGAAGAGGGACTTCAGCAGCCTGATCGAGACGGTTCGCAGCACGTCGCTCGCGACGAGGATCATCGTGTCAGGACCGCTTCCCACGTATCGACGTGGGCACGTAAGGTTCAGTAGACTTCTTGCTCTAAATGAATGGTTATTGACATGGTGTAAAGAACAGCAACTGCTCTTTGTTAATAATTGGAATCTTTTCTGGGAACGTCCTAGGCTTTTCCGTGCTGACGGCCTGCACCCCAGCAGAGTCGGAGCGGAACTGCTGTCGGACAACATCTCCAGGACGCTACGCTCCATTTGACTAGTAAGTACATTCTCAAATGATTGCTATGATGGCTTTTGTTCTGAACGCTTAAATGATAGTACTTGCACTGTCCAATCTATAAAGACTGTGTCTGTTCCTCGAATAGTGAGGTCAAAACAAATTTAATGCAGGATCTAGAAAAGCAAAATACACGAACAGAAACCATTTTTTAAGCTTGGGCTCCTAAACATTAGATCACTTGTACCCAAAGCAGTTACTGTGAATGAAATGATCACAGATAATAATTTTGATGTACTCTGCTTAACCGAAACCTGGCTAAAACCTAATGATTACATTGGTCTAAATGAGTCTACTCCACCAAACTACTACTATAAGCATGAGCCCCGTCAGAGTGGTCGTGGTGGTGGTGTTGCAACAATATATAGTGATATTCTCAATGTTACTCAAAAAACAGGGTACAGGTTTAATTCATTTGAAATACTTTTGCTTAATGTTACTCTGCCAGATATGCAAAAGAAATCTCTCCTATCTCTTGTTTTAGCTACTGTGTATAGACCGCCAGGGCCATATACAGATTTCCTAAAAGAATTTGCAGAATTCCTTTCAGAACTATTGGTTAATTTTGATAAAGTGCTAATTGTCGGTGATTTTAACATTCACGTTGATAATACAAATGATGCGTTAGGACTTGCGTTTACTGACCTAATAAACTCTTTTGGAGTCAAGCAAAATGTCACCGGGCCCACTCATCGTTTTAATCATACGCTAGATTTAATTATATCGCATGGAATTGATCTTACTGATATAGATATCATACCTCAAAGTGATGATGTTTCTGACCATTTCCTTGTATCGTGCATGCTGCGTATCACTGATATTAACTATATGGCTCCGCGTTATCGTCTTGGCAGAACTATTGTTCCAGCCACCAAAGATAGATTTACAAATAACCTGCCTGATTTATCTCAACTGCTCTGTGTACCCCTTAATACACAGGATCTAGACAAAATGACTAGCAATATGGGCACCATCTTCTCCGATACGTTAGAAGCTGTTGCCCCCATCAAATTGAAAAAAGTTAGAGAAAAACGTATTGCGCCATGGTACAACAGTAATACCCATTCCCTCAAGAAAGAAACTTCCAATCTTGAGCACAAATGGAGAAAAACTAACTTGGAAGTTTTTAGAATTGCATGGAAAAACTGTATGTCCAGATACAGACAGGCTTTAAAAGCTGCTAGGGCTGAGCATTTCCGCGAACTCATCGAAAATAACCAAAACAATCCAAGGTTTTTATTTTGCACAGTGGCTAGATTAACAAATAACCTGACGCCACCTGATCTAAATATTCCTTTACATTTTAATAGCAATGACTTTATGAATTTCTTCACTGATAAAATGGATAACATCAGAAATACAATAACCAATGTAGATTATACTGCATCTAATGTGTCAACTTCTTTCGTCACACCCAAAGAAAAACTGCAGTAGTTTACCGCTATAGGACAGGAAGAGTTAAATAAACTCATCACTGTGTCTAAACCAACAACATGCCTATTAGATCCTGTACCCACTAAATTACTGAAAGAATTGTTACCTGTGGCAGAAGAATCGCTTCTCAATATTATCAACTCATCGTTATCTTTAGGTCACGTCCCTAAACCATTCAAGCTGGCGGTTATTAAGCCTCTTATTAAGAAACCACAACTAGACCCTAGTGAACTGGCAAATTATAGACCCATTTCTAATCTTCCATTTATGTCTAAAATTTTAGAGAAAGCTATATCTGCTCAACTGTGCTCATTCTTGCAAAAAACGATATCTATGAAGAATTTCAGTCAGGTTTCAGGCCCCATCACAGCACAGAAACTGCACTTGTTAAAATCACTAAAGACTTGCTTCTTGCATCAGACCAAGTGTAGCGTCTGGACCAATCAGACATACATTAATTGTTACATTTAACAAATAGTCTTTAAACACAACAGGCCAGCTACATGCTGGAGCTCTGGAGACAAACCCCCCCAAAGCAACTAACACCCCAAAAGGGCTCAGTTGCCAGGACAACGATCTGATACCACAGGTTTTATTTGTTTCAAGGAATGCACATCTGCCCATGCTACATTTGCCATAGGAAAGACACAATGCCTATAGAGATAGACTCCTTCCTATTCATTCACAGACAAACCTTTCTTTGACCTTCCTATCACACATAGCCCAGGTTATTGTGTACAATATTACTGCAATGTATTTTAATTTTGTCTGTTGTATTTGTCTTTATACTGTTTTATGCATGTCTTATGATAGATGACTAGTAGTATAACCCACCTATGTCATGCTTGGACTCTTTGAGTTCGTATTTTAATGATCTAAAAGATGGTGTAAATTAGATGTTGATACCTTTGCAACATGTTAGTGTTTTAAGAAACCTTAGTAGTTTTTGCATCAACACCCAATCGAATTACATATGCAAATTACCATGCTCACAGACAAAGAGTCGTAAACTTTCTCTCCAAAGGTGAAAGTTACCATTGGTTCATGGACCTCCTGGAGGCACAGCCTCCAGAGAGTTGAAAGGCATCGACCCCTCTCTCTTCTCTCTTCTTCACTCGTCTGCAACATCTTCCGATTGCTGCCCGTGTGGAGGAACCCACGGGGAGCCGGAGCCGGCACAGGGCGTGCCTGGTGGGCCCGACAGGCCCAACATACAGAGCTGTGGCTCTCGACCACAAAGAGCCAGACAGTTCGACTTAACCCTGGAATTCATCTTCATGACTCGCCTCAGTCAGTCAGTGGTTCTTGGAGAACCTAAGAAGATGAGCTAGAACTCTTCAGGACTTCCCTAAGCGTGCGCCAGGCCTTGCGGCCTTGTCTTTCCATTCCTCAAAGATCACAGGACTTCAGCTGGGTCCCTCTCAGCTCTTGGTTCTTCTTCACTTTTCACATGAGAAGAAACTCCCAGTCACCAACGAGTCAGGACATCTTTGGAATTCATCATCCTTCAGACCCGGAAGAACGTGATTGCAATTCCAAAACCACCACTGCTTCAAACCACCAAGACTTTCAGAGACTGCATTTGGACACTTGTTCGACGACCAAGGCAATGCAAGTATCGTACACTTAACTAAACAAACAGAGGTTTAGTATAAGCTGTAGACAGCACTGATGGTTTCACAGCAGGTGGTTAACTGACTCTTTTCATAGCTTCATTCCCTTGTCTCTCTCTAACTGCTTCTCACTGACCATTTCCCCATGTATGAGTGATTTTATGTTTGTTTGTTTAGATTAGTTATGTGTTAGTCCTTCGTTAATAAACTATTGTGCACAAATTACATGAGTTTTGATTCTGATTCTGCCTTGCAAATTAATGTCCCTTTACGATTCCGATTCGAGCTACATGCTCTAATGCAACGGTACTTTAAGAAAGTTATTTTCTGTGGTCAAGAAAATATAATTTCTTAAAGTTGATATAAAGATTATACTGAATGTTCGCTGGGCGAACAGATTAGTTGATGGAAAATTGATTCTGCTACAGTTACTACTGGCAGCTGATATAAATAACTGTAATTAATCCTAATTAATTGTAATTATTTATATACATTTCCCTTTGAGCTAAATTCGCTACACAAGGCTGCATCTCACTGCTAGTTTTACTTGATCTTAGTGCTGCGTTTGACACTATAGATCATGACATACTAATAGATCGACTACAAAATTATGCAGGTATCCAAGGGCAGGCTTTAAAATGGTTTAGATCCTACCTGTCTGATCGCTACCACTTTGTTTATTTAAATGGGGAGTCATCTCATTTATCACCAGTAAAGTATGGAGTGCCACAAGGATCTGTTCTAGGTCCTCTACTATTTTCAAATTACTTGGTAATATTATTAGAAAACACGGGATTGGTTTCCATTGTTATGCTGATGATACTCAACTATATATCTCAACAAGACCAGTTGACACTTATGAATTATCGAAGTTAACAGAGTGTGTTAAAAATGTAAAAGATTGGATGACCAACAATTTTCTGCTATTAAATTCAGATAAGACAGAGATATTACTTATTGGACCTAAAAACAATACACAGAATCTTTTGACTTACAATTTACAACTAGACGGATGTACTGTTACTTCCACTACAGTCAAAAGCCTGGGTGTTATATTAGACAGCAACTTGTCTTTTAAAAATCATATTTCTCATGTTACAACAGCATTCTTCCATCTTAGAAACATTGCCAAGCTGCGAAACATGTTACCTGTTTCTGCTGCAGAAAAGCTAGTTCACGCATTCATGACCTCTAGACTGGACTATTGTAATGCACTACTAGGTGGTTGTCCTGCATCTTCAGTAAACAAGCTACAGATAGTCCAAAATGCAGCTGCTAGAGTCCTTACCAGGTCAAGAAAATAAGATCATATTACCCCAATTTTAAAGTCTCTGCACTGGCTACCTATTAGGTTCCGCATCAGCTACAAAATAGCACTTCTTACCTATAAGGCACTTAACGGTTTAGCTCCTGCGTACCTAACTAGTATTCTACCACGCTACAATCCATCACGCTCCCTAAGGTCGCAAAACTCTGGACTGTTGGTAGTACCTAGGATAGCAAAGTCCACTAAAGGAGGTAGAGCTTTTTCACATTTGGCACCCAAACTCTGGAACAGCCTTCCTGATAATGTTCGGGGTTCAGACACACTGTCTCTGTTTAAATCTAGATTAAAGACATCTTTTTAGCCAAGCATTCAAATAATGCATCTCATAAACTTTTCCTGCAGCTATATCTGATCAAATGTTCATTATTAATCTTTTAGCTCTGGTTTAACAAACCTTCCTTTTCTTAGTTTGAACAGCAGCTACGCTAATTATGTTCCTATTTGTTCTCTGTTTTTGCCATGGGATTGACATCCCATGGTAACTAGGAATTCACAAGCTCCAGTGTGGATCCAGAACACTTAAGAAGAGATGATGCCAACCCCACAGAGGACTTCAGATGACGCCAACCCTGAAAACATACAGCACTACCGAATTCTGCTACTAATTTATAGTGTTCTTTGTCTGTTTGATTACGTCATTAATTGATCTTTACCACACATCTCTGCCATATGTACATCAAGCTACTACTACATATATTGTAAAAATATCAATTTGGTGTAAAGCTGCTTTGCAACGATATGTATCGTGAAAAGCGCTATACAAATAAATTTGAATTGAATTGAACATACTGTTTGTTACACCAACAAGTCAACAAATAAATTGCATTAGTGGTAAACTGTCTAATGTGGTACTCAAGATCTGTCACGCAACTCTTAAAATATGACTGTTTTCTTTGTATGTGTTGACAAGCTGCACATTTGTGACAGGAATAAAAATGTACTTTATTGCCAATACGATCTCATCTTTCATTTTTTTGCAAACGTGTCTGATCTAACAAGATAATCTCTTGCGTTTTGTGCTCTATAGTGGGAAAATAATGGGGGTTCGGAGAAAAGGCGTGCACACACCGGATCGCTGGTCAAAATCATTTAATCTTTTTACATTAGATTATATGTTTTTTTTTTTACTTGAATGCTTTTGTTTAGATGTAAAATGAAAAAAATAACGTACTATTTGTTTGTTTCTTATGTGTGTTCTACGTTTTTTTTTTTTTTGGCATAGGTTCTTATTTTAAATGACATAATATTAATTATTATATTTATAATCACAATATATTTTTATCAAAATTTGCTCATTGTGCCATTTTGTCAGCCCTGGTCACATATACTGCATCATCTGCACCAAGACCCTAAAATAACACAAAATATTAAATGTATTTTGTGATATGTGGTTTCATTATGCACACAAGGCCCTGGCCCTTTATACACGTATCATTTGTTAAGGTGCCAAACTGACCTCTTCAACACAACACTGAGCAGTCAGTGCAAGTGGCCACTGGCCATTACCCTCCAGCTGGGATCATGTTTATTTGATAGCTTTAAGTTAAAACACTGAATCCTTAAAACATTGATCATTTGAAAACAAAAATAAATAAATACATAAAATAAAAAATAAAAAAAGGAAATTGGGGACCCACAGTCTGTCATAATAGCAATAAAACTCCTTAAAACTTTGATCATGTAAATAATAAAAAGTTATATGGAAAGATGCACAATAATAAATGTTAAGCAACTGATACAGCACAAGTAGTAAGGGGGATGCATTAAACTCTGAGCTCAACCAGCTAAAGACTGAACCGCCACTCACTGCTTATCAGATGAAGGTGGTTGTTAGGGAGTGAAATATTTGATTGCAGAATGAGATGAATAACTTCATTTTAATCAATCAATTCTCCATTTTATTGGAAAAAAGACTGTACAATTCATGTCTTGTAAAAGTAAATTTAAATTATTTTCAGGAGTACACCAACACTTCAATACTTATTAGTATAGCACTTGGTTTCAAACCAGCTTTACAGAAGTTACACGGTTACGCCTAAAGCGATGCTGTAGAGGCATTTTAGAGTGAAAACATGTATCTAAAAAAAAAATGTTTAAAAAAAAAATGTATCTTCTTTGAATATAATTGAGAGATTTAAATATTTGAAAACTTTGTTTCATGCAAGAATATGTAGTTCTCAAAAAGTAATATGAATTAACAGTTATTTAAACAACCTTTATACACACACACGGAGAGAGAGAGAGAGAGAGAGAGAGAGAGAGAGAGAGAGAGAGAGAGAGAGTTAGTTTAACTTAACTTTATAATTTTAATTTAATTTCACTAACATCACTAAACCAGAACAATGACCCCCTCCCCCTTACTGGTTTTTCCTCTGCAACCTTAAGCCACAGCGAAACCAGCCAGTGTTACAATCACATGGTTAGGAATTAAGACACATAAAGATTTGAACAGATGTGATTTGTTGCTTGCGTTAGATGTGGTTTTGGTTTTGTGCTAATACACAACATATGAATGGCCAAGCGGAAATGGCTTAGAATTTAGGGTAGGCTATTCGGTCGGAGTAAACACGTCCACATGGCGGTCGGACGTGTTGACAACATGGCGCATAGAGCAATACAACGAGAACACCGAAACATAAAATAAACAAACGTGTTTCTTCATCACTATCACGTGCACAAAAACAACAGACCCAGAAATTGCAAAAAAAGACAAAGTCAACACTGTGTACCCGAATCTCTTCAACGGTTAGGTAATGTTTCCGGCTATATGAACACACAAATGAATGCATGCATACCTGCTGGTGTGGCCCCAAAGATCCGAACCACGGGCACTTTCCTGACATCGCTTTCTCTAAACTCAGAGTAACAGACGTCCAGCTCTCTGATCGGACTGCTCATGTAATAATCCGCCGTGACGATCCGCACTGAAAACATGTTCCGTTCGGTTGTGCAGGGCAAGCATGAGATGATTTATAATTACAAATAATAAAATAATAATAATAAAAAAAAAAACATAGGCAACAGTCGATCACAGCTTTCCCTTTAAGGTACGCCAATGTTTTGTGTTTCTGCAGAGAACTGCTTGGACCGTGGCGGCTTTAAAATGAGCCTGATTTGTGGAAATACGGATCTCGATAATCATTCGATAATCCTATGCTGCAAGTGATTTCTAAAGATCACATCCTTAATTCCTACCTAAACTGTTCAAATACAACATCTGTTTCATTTTAAAAGGAAAATCTAATGTACACTCTCGCTACAGCAATACGATCACGACACTGTTGGGCAATCCTAATCTTTCCCATCCCTCCCATTTCCACGTAGAGTGCACTGCAGCATTCCTTGTACCCAGTCGCTGGGTCAGCTAGTTTACTTCACTTCTGCTGAGAAAGGAAGCTCCACGCTGTCTCTGCTCTTATTGGTCCGCATCAAAGACAAGACTCCTTTGGATTGGTTTATAAGAAGATAAAAGCGCTGATTGGTACATGTTAGACGGAAATAACACGAAGATTACAATACAATAAAAGCCTCAGAATAAGGTATACATGTATTCATACGATGGTTGAACAGACAGATACGACAAAAAACTATGATATAAACGAGGGATCACGCCAGCTTTTATTTAACTTCATTGGTATTCACTCGGTATGATAACTGATAGTAGATATGGTAGTAGACTACTTCTGCTACGACCTGTTGGTTTGGAGGAATTTTATTTTATTTTATTTTACCAAAATCCCCGTCCCCGTCGTTTATTCTCTCTATCTAATCATTTAAAAAAATTAATTAAATAAAATTGGTTTACATGTTCTCTTAATTTTTAGGTGTTAACTGCACAAATATGAAGTAAGTATTCAATAAAGAGATAAAAGATAAGTGTTAGTCAGTCAGCCAGTAAAATGAAATGACCGCTACTTTTACTTAAAATGCTGTATTACTCTAATTTCCGTCCTGTAATTCTGCAAAATATTAATGGTTTTAAAAATGTAGATTAAGTAAAAAAAAAAAAAAAAACACATCCAAAAATACTGCTCTTTTTTTGAGGGGGGGGGGCAGTCTTTAAAAACGTAGCTCTGGGTTTTTTTTAACTTGTTTACCGACACCTTGTCACATAGCAGCTTTTAGACATTGTTCTGTGTTTGCTTGTCAGTCAGAAATGGCAAGGAAGCAGCTTCCCGCAATACAAAGTCAATGGAGAGCGTTGGATTGTTTTCCCCTCCGGTGTGGGCGTGGCCGAAATGCGCTCTGTCTCTATTATGTGAACTTTCCCTAATTTGCATAGAACAGAAAGTTTCCTGAACAAACCGAAAGCAGGTGTGCCGCTTTACAGGAAGAGACAGGCTCAGAACAGGTAAGGAACCTAAAAAACTTGTACTTAATGGTTATGTTTAAACATAAAACATTTAATCTGTTTAAACTTTTTATTATTATTATCATTATTGTTGCATGGAATTTAAGATTATGGTGCTATTTGTTTGCTTGCTTTAATGATTGAGAATGTTTTGTAAAGAAAGGTGAACGGGTTAAACTATGGCGTCACACGAGGCCTCACGAACTCGGCTAAGTTCTTCGTCTTTTCCTCCTTCTTCTTCAAACTTCTTATTGCTTCCTCTCTAATTTCCAATGTTAATTTGTGTTTCTCCATCAGATATCGCATTCTGAATACAGGAATACAGGAAAAGCAATGGAATCATTTCCAGGTATAGAAAAGTTTCCACATTTTGGAAAAGAATGGCAAACGTAGGCTGAATTGTATTATTTAAAAAAAAAATCATTTTAGTTTTAGGTTGAAATAAGACCTGCATGTAGTGTTTCTCAACGGATTTTGCGTTAGCACATACAAGCGGCGTTTCGTTGCGGAGGCTGCGTCCTCCGGAGGTCGTATTTGAATGCTGCAGTGCAGACGTCATTGGGGCAGCACATTTAGGAAAAGTAAACATTAAATTGTAAAGTCGAAAAGAAACTACGGTATTTTTCACCTCGCAGGGAATAACAGTCAATTTTATTATGGTTACTTTTCTTAAATAAGTCATCCTTGATGACGTATCTGGATGACACAGCCTTGCATCAGGCAAAATAGATGGTGGCTTAGAGATGCAAGATTTCTTTTGACATTAACAACACTTTTAAGCTTGACTGGTTAAGAAATTGTCTAAAAATGATAATTCTATCTGGTTCTTTATGCCACAACATATCTTTCAAAAACTTGGAGGGCTATCTTTTCTGTAATTGAGATGTAATTGTCTTCCTGGAAAGTTACTTATTAAATTATCTGCATTTCACCAGCAAGTATTATTGGCTTGGAAAATATGTTTCCTTACTTTTCTCTACATAAAATGCTTTTATGGAACAATTGTCTCATTACTTGTAGAAATAAATCGCTATTTTTGCTTAGGTGGTTTGAAAGGAATATATATTTTGTTATGGATCTGTTCTACGATAGTGGAGACATTCTGTCTTATGAAGATTATATATGTTTTTACAACTTTCCCATTCCCTTTAAAGAATTTCAACAAGTGGTTAAAGCTATCTCAAATGGATTGATACAACTATAAATAAGTGGTTCTCAACTCGAGTCCTCTGGGCCCACTGCTCTGCGCATTTTGTTGTTTCTGAATCTGACACACTCAGTTCAGTTCATGGATCTTTCTCCTAACAAGCTGATGATCTGAATCAGGTGCGTTAAATGAGGGAGACATACAAAATGTGTAGAGCAGTGAGCCCCGGGAAGACTGAATGAATAATTTATAATATTATGAATAATTTTACAACGATTAACTTAAAGTGACAACCATCAGTTAGTTTCCTATGAAATCAAAATTGATTTTTTTATTTATTTATTTTTTTTTTTTTATAACCTTAAGGTTATCTAGGAAGGGTATCCGGTGTAAAACACGTGCCAAATCGGCTTTGCGGATCACTCCACTGTGGCAACCCCTGATAAAGGGAGCAAGCCGAAAGAGAGAGATAGCCTTAAGGTTATCTATAAGCTAGTGTGCTCCAGAACAATGACAAAATTCGCATTTACAAGATATAAGCATTCAAAGCTTATAGTCTTTAACTTCTGCCAATATGGATCAATGATTTTGATGACATCACTCTGCACTTCAGCTTCTCATCAAACTTTTGTATAATCAAATACTCTCTAGAAACCGGAACACCCTACCCCCTACACTATAAATGTGACCCTGGACCACAAAACCAGTCTTAAGTAGCATTGGTTTATTTGTAGCAATAGCCAAAAGTACACTTAATGGGTCAAAATTACTGATTTTTCTTTTATGCCAAAAATCTGGATATTTAGTAAAGATCATGTTTCATGAAGATATTTTGTAAATAATTAGTAATATTCATTGCTAAAAACTTCATTTGGACAAATTTAAAGACTATTTTCTCAATATTTTACATTTTTTTGCACCCTTAGATTCCATATTTTCAAATAGTATCTCTGACAAATATTGCCCTATCTTAAACTATACATCAGTGGAAATCTTATTCATTCAGCTTTCAGATGATGTATAAATCTCAGTTTCAAAAAATTAAACCCTTATGACTGGTTTTGTGGTCCAGGGTCACAAATAGACTCTAAAGCTGCGGCTGAAATGGCTGAATGGAACGTAGTTCACTATATAGGGGTTAGGGAATGATTCAGACACTGTAAATGACAGTGTAAATTCAGAAAGTGCATATTTATATTAGATCTGTGTATTAGGTGCCAGCAGCGTAAAATATTACCCATACTGCTGTTTGGGTTTATGCTGATAACATGACCGAAACAATAAAATAAAAGCAGATAACCATTGCTCTGGACTGAATAACGTCTATAGTTTTAGTAAGAAGATATTTCTTAGTCAAATGCTGCTTTTAAATGCTCAGGTGTGAAGATAAACATGGAAGATTGTGTATTTGTGGCTCACTCAGGGCGGGGACTCAGCTAATACAATAAGCTAATACACAGCTAATAAGGCTATGTCAGTCAACAGTTGTGGGTGGGGCTTGTAAAGTGTGTTGTCACACTTTACGGATTCTGTGATTGATAAGCTCTAAAACAAGGTTTATGATTTATAGGGATTTAAAACAAGAGGAGTGGGTGGATTTTTTTCATTATAGTGCATAATAGGTGCCCACAGACCACAGACCAGCAATAAACTGTACATTTATAATATTACAGATTTAAAAATATAAGCCAGTGATGCTTAAATGATTTGCGACTTCTATCTTACCTCTATTTCAATGTAAAGCTAGTGCTTTATACTGGAATTCACGCTCTGCCTCCATAAACAGTAAACCTCGCCTAGTTTGCGTTGATTGACACAAACGTGGTTCATGGTATATATTCAATTACACAGTGGCTGTCATAACTTCTTACATAACAAATTAACTTAAACATACATTAAATAATAAAGACATCACTAACAGGTGAAGTAAAATATAATGAGTATATAGTCTAATATTTCACGAAATGCTCTTCTCTACACTTCACTTCTCTTGCGAACTAACGAGCTGTGGACAACGATGACTTACCTGAGGTAAATAAAACACTGATTGAGCGATTATATGAGGCATGAGATGTTCATTCATGTTTATTTCGCATTAAAAGTAGTAGTAAAGAGGAAGGAAAGATCACGGAGCATGAGTGAACGCAGCCACTCTAGTTAATGCTTGTGTTTATACCAGCCATGCCACGCCACGTTTCTGAAATGTCCCAGAAGCGGCTCTCCAAGGGATCTGTCATGCTACATATAAAGACTGTCAAAAGGCCATTTGTTTGAATTTCCTGAAAAAAAAAAAAAAGCTGTATTTGTTTGGTACACAAAACTGAAAGACCTGAAAAATTTCGGTACCAATATATGTACCATTACACCCCTATTAATGCTTGTGAAGTAATACATTAGTGTAGCGCACAATGTTATACAGCTAATCAGCTAACTATGTTATATAGCATATTCGCTATGTCACTAAAACTATCTTTTGGATCTACACTCTTAAGGGGGGTTGTTTCTAATTTTAGACAGTTATACACTGTTATTGGCATATGTTGAAGTAGATTCGTCTCTGAAAGAATATGCGCCGTTAATGCAGCATTAGAAAACTTTGTCAGTTTTTTAATACATTCATCAGCATAACTAATGTGCAAAGTTTTCACGTTTCTTGTGTGATATCCATTGACTCGCCTTTGTGGTTTAAAACAGAAATATTTCCAATATAGCAATGTAACCGCAAACCCTCATGTGTATGTATCTTAAATGCGGGGAGACATGAAAGAGGAATCCACTCAACTGCGGATCAACTGTGATCTGTTTAAGCCCTAATAGATTATATGACAGATCAGAGCAATCTTTTGTTTACTAATTTAACATGAAATCATCAAATTGTTACTTCATATCAGTCGCATACAACGAAAGTACAGAATAATTAAAACAATCATTTACGCACAATAAATAACAGAGCATCATATCTATACAATTTTTTCCCCAGAACGTTATCGCGACCCGGTATAAATTCTTCCAGGGCCCGGTAGTGGGTCGTGACCAGGTGGTTGGGGACCTCTGTTCTATGGCATCGTGAAGCACCTTTATTTGTAAGAGTGTAACTGTAATTATTTGTCACATCCAAGTTCAAGGTTCTAATATGCAAAAGTCTAAACATTAATCTCTTAATTTTGCAGTAAGTAGTAAAACTTACCCAAAATAAAGGCTTAAACATTTTTTAAAAAAAGTGGACATTTAAGGGGCTCGTCTTCTGGTGAAAGTTTTCAGACAGCTTTCAAAATATCTCAGTGTGCAATTGAAATAACAGGAGGTATGTGGTAACAACCACATCAACTGGTTAAGACATCAAGTAGGATATACATTATTTACATACATTATTTTTCTTTTCATAATCTGTGCTCAAAAATGGTAGTGTGCTTAATGGGTACTTGAGCTTAATAGGTACATTTACTCTACAGTCATTTAAACCCCAGCCCTAACTGTATCATGATTTGTTTAACATCTCAACCGACCTGAACTGTCACATATTTTTATAAATTTTCTAACAGCTCGGGGTACATCGTTACATCCCTACATATGACCTACTTTTAGGCAAGGATACCACAGAGTTGAGAACCACTATATAGCAGCATTACTTCTGTTAAAGGGGTCATCGGATGCAAACTTCACTTTTTCATGTTGTTTGAACATTAATGTGTGTTGGCAGTGTATGTACAAATCTACCCCATAATGATAAAAATCCATGCAATGTTTTTTAATTAATCTGTAAAAATAATATTTTTTTTCAAATCGAACCATTCTCAGATGCGTGGCGTCACACCGACAGAGGCCGCTCCCACAATAGTGTTGATTGACATGAGCTCTTACCTCAGACCAGCTGTAACAGTCCGACCTCCATTGTTTCGATGCCGGAGCAAGGATGTAAGTTAGACAAGAATATCTCCGATTGAGCGATTGAGGTGTTCTGTTGCTGGATGTACTAATGAACATAGTGGTCGTCATTTACTCCTGACATCTGAGCCGCTGAAGATGCAGTGGATTACATTTGTTTGTGAAGGGAATGCACCTCCCGATCTACATAAATGCGTCTATGTTCGCACAAATCATTCATGATCCAGCTTCACCTACAGCAGTACTCTGCAGTAACCTTTCCTAATAACGTGCTAGTTAGCAAGTTTCACAGCTAAACGCGCTAAATGCGGCTAAAGTAAACAATCTCTCAGAGCAGCTCATCACTTCACAGAGAGAAGAGGGGGTGGGATGTGCAGAGCTCATTTGCATTTAAAGGAACAATCCATCAGAATGGGATGATTTTTGCAGAGCTCATTTTGACAAGGTAAAAAGGGTGTTGTTTTACACAACCATTGAGAATTTTTAACCAAAGTATATTATAGACTTTTCATTAAGACTCTGAAGAATCATATCAACTTGTGGAAAATGGGCATCCGATGACCCCTTTAAGTCAATACCTCTAAAAGGTATTTATCTGAATCAAAGCAAGGTTATAGATTTTATTGATTATGTCCATAATGCACTAACCACAGACCTCTCTCTATTTGTCCACATGTTTTGTTTTCTCAGACTGTTGTCCACATCTGAGTATGCCTGTAGAGACTGATGAGTCTATGACCTTGTCCTCTCTCAATCTGGTCTGGCCTGCATGCCAGCAGTGCCCATCACACACCCTTAAAGATGAAGGAAAAAGTGGTAGCCCAAAAATGTGTGTTCGTGATGTAAGTAGATTGGATTACCTAGATGGTTGCTGTGGGCTTGCTCCTAAAGATTTAAGGGCCAGTCCCCTCACCAAAGTTTCCATAAGCGATTCACAACACACGGAGAGCCCTGCAGGCTTGCCCAGTCTCTACTTGCCTCAAAGTTCAGGAAGACACCTTCAGAGAGACTGTAGAGCCCACATAGAACATCTGAGAGAAGAATTCTCGGGCATCAGTCTTCAAAATCGCTGCATTTCCCCTTTCCTATATTCACACACCCAAAACCCTGTGAGTGAGGATGAGGAGAGTCTAGAAAAGCCTGGACCTCTTCGTTCTGACCAGGGAGAGAATTCCTGCAGATATTCTCCAGCAAAACAGCCAGGATTTTACGGTATGTCTGTTACTATTTTGATTAAACGGGTCTCGAGGAATCAGTTTTTTTTTTAACTTTTGAAAAGAGATCATTGTGCTATAGAAAAAAATTTCAGCCCAGATTCAAACTGCATTATTATTAGCCTGTAAAAGCTATGCAACACATAAATGTAGTTGGATATTCTGTATCTGCAATTGTACAGTATTAACTTTCATCAGTGGGATACATTTTGGGATACATGCAGCCAGTGATGTACCAAAACCTTTGCAAAAATTGTTATTTTAAGACATCTGATAACATAAACTTTGACATGAATGGAGTTGCATGTACTACTGTATATGCACTGGAAATAAATCAGGTTTAATCTGATTTAATGATGTTGTGGAGCGTTGATGAGTTAACACCACACTGAGTTAGAACCACACAAACAAAAGAAATCTTAATCTTAAAAGAAATCTGAGCTGTATTCTTCCTCAGTAATTTCTGTTTCGGAGTCTTGACTTATGACTATGACACACCAAGCCATCAGTGAGCATCTGTCAGCCCAGTTTGTGCAGTGTGTTTTACACCATCAGCACTAGCCGAACCCCATCAGTTGGCTGATTAAACATGTTTAATCAGTGTTTGGCAGTCAATGAGAGAGGTTACCTTTACTGGCTGTTCAGAATTCTCATTTTAATCAGATTTTATCCAGCAAATAATTATTCACAGACATTTTAAAAATATATCAATATTAACTGTACTTCCTGTAATAACTGTTCAGAAACTCAACCCTGCATTATGACATTGATGCTTGTAATTCTCAAAGAAAACAAAAATAGATATTGCTGATGGACAGGTAATTAAGCAGACAAGTGTCAGTCATTCAGATGAGAATTCCAAATGAGAGCCGATGTCACCTTCACTGTAATTTGGATCTGTAAGACTCCACAGACAGTTAAAACATGTTCAAACAATTTGGAGATCGAGGCAATAATTTTAATTTCCAGTAACAGAGAGCGGAAATTTCAGAAAAGAATAGTACGTGATTTAAGTGATGGATGCTGTTTAGCCCTTCAGTAAAGCCAGGCATACACTGTGTGATTTCAGCAGCATTTTTATTTAAATAACTCTCACTATGCGAGTAAATTGCATGCGACATCAAGCAAATTCTCAGGATTTATGGGCTCACACTATACGGTCCAGTCATTGACCTGCGACTTGACTGCTCACTATATAAAAAGTGAAAAAAAGTGATGGAACGTGGCTAAGTATGTTCTCCAATACTTGGAATTTGTGTTCTGCATTTATCCCATCCAAGTGCACACACACACAGCAGTGAGTAGTGAACACACACACCGGAGCAGTGGGCAATCATTTTTGCTACAGTACCTTTGGGCTACAAGTGTGACTCTCTAACCGTTAGGCCATGACTGCCCCACATATGTGTGAAATAAACACATGGGCTCCCCCCGAACCCGAAACTGTGTAGCCTCCATTGCTTCCATTCAAACCACATGCCATGTCAAGTTTAGCACATTAAGTTCGTAGCTCTGTTTCAACTGTGTGATATCCTCTTGAGGGGCGACCAAAATTTCTGACATGTCAGAAATTCATCCAACTATCCAGTTACACTGCATGTCAAAACATGCAGGACAAAGCTGAAATTTGGCCTGAATCAAAAAAAAAAGTCATGTGATTAGAAAATTGGCTCAAAATTGCACCGTGTATTTCTGGCTTAAGGTGGGGCAATGTTCTGATACTTATATATTTGTAAAAACTTTTTATTTTTATGCAGATTTTTTTCTTGCCCCCTGAGTCATGAGTTGATGTGGGGTTCCGATTCTGCAGAAATCTGCAGAGCTCTGTGCACACAGATTCCATGTGTGCCTGAATGAGTAGCCTCGGCAGATAATGCAGTCATAACATACAAATTTAATTCTGTGTTTACCAACATATGTTAATATGTATCTTTATAGATAAGTACCCACCAGAGGTTTTATATCACTGGCAGAAGCAGCCTGCAAATTATCCACAGCCCAACTATCCACTGTATCATCCACTACCTGAGCATGCAAGGTATTATGTTCATAACACATAACTTTATAAACCTTTTTTTCCCCAATACATCATTTTTCAAATACCAATCTTCAATTTCATTTTTAAAAAGTTATTTTATTAGGATGGTAGAAGGTCTCAAACTACAGTGTGTAGGACGCCATAGGGCAGTGGTTCTCAAACTTTTTACAGTGGCGTACCCCCTGGGGCATTTAACATTCTTCTGAGTACCCCCACTTAGACCGCAGTCACACATTTTCCATCAAGGGATATTTTGCCCCCTTAAACCCTCAAATTGATTTATAGGTGCATTTTTTTTTTTACCTGTATAGAGTTTTTTTTTCTAGACTTATTAATTGTATGTCATCTTTTATAATATGTAAGAAAGCAATAAATTAAGAAAAAATTAAATGATACTTGTAGATTTTTAACTAAAACCGACAGTAGGTTGTGGGAAGACACTGTTTTAATGATCGAGGCGTTGCATATTTCATTCATTCATTCATTCAGTAAGGAAGCGGCTGCAGTTATGAATGGGTTATTGACTGACTCTCCGAATCATTAAAGCTGCAGATTTCTTCGCTAACGAAACACCACTGTTGCTTAAAAACACACACCAGATCTGTTGTGGATTTCGTTGGAACTATTGTTTTGTTGTAAAATATAACAAACAATACTGAAAATATTGTGTTTAAAATGTAGGCTACATTTAAAATGTAAAATGTTCACTTAATATTACCTTTTTGTTGAACCGGTATATAAAATCAACACTTGCAATCATTTGGAGATTTTGAGAAAATTGTGTTCTTGCTTGTATTTTAAACATGAAAAACAATAACTCGCACAGGGCATGTTTCTGAATCAAAGAGTTTCTTAAATCGATCTCTATTTACAGTCTGTGTCAATATTTTTTCTTTGTGCTGTTAATTGCTACAAATCCACTTTAAAGATACAATGAACAGCAGAGCGATTTACTAAAGCAGCATACTTTGTGGGCATCCTATCATACGCATGCTGCTGGTGTGGATGCAGTCAATTTTGACCACAAAAGATGAGGTAATTTGATATAATTTGACCATTTATGACACTCCAATTTTCCTGTTTTATACTAGAAGTGGTATTTTTCTTGTCAGAAATGCATGCTCCGTTTTAATGTTACTTTAAACTGGGCTAGAATTAAATTAATGGCAAAGCTCAGCATTTTGTTCGTGTACCCCCTCCGTAACCTCATGTACCCTCAGGGGTACAAGTACCCCAGTTTGAGAACCACTAGGGAATTAAGCTCTTTTAGAAAAACTTGTTTTGTCCAGATAAAGTATGACTGCTTTTATTTTTTGTTGGTTAAACTAAGCTGATTTTCTTCAAGTGGTTTTATTATTCACATATTATTGTTAATTCTGTGATTGCAATACATAAGGTGTTAAACTAACACCATAACCCTGCCCCAAAACTGTGTTAAATGAAATCAAATTGTATGAGTTAATTATTCATACAAGCTTACCTTTGCAGGTGTAGTCGGACTAGTTCCTCAAATGTCCCATACTTTGCTGGTCTTGTGATCATCATCACAAAGAAATCTAAGAAATTTTAAATTCGTGTTTGAAAAATTTGAAAATTTACATAGACAAGTATATGAAACTCAAAACAGAATAATAACAGTATTGTAAAAATAATGTTATTCACGGTTGTACAATTCTTAGATATGTTTTTGCTTTAAATGTGCTTAATGATTATTTTTTACTGATTATCATATCCATTATTAGATAGTGTTGGCATACTTAAGTGTGGTTGTAATGACACATACTAAACTGAATTGCCCTTAATATGTAAATGCTTTGCTTTTCCTTTGGAGACCGATCTCTAGGCAAGAGGCAGTTGTGAGGCCCCCTCAAATCACATCCCGTCAGAGCACAGCCCCTGTGAGAGAGCTTATGTCAGAAGTGTGTGTCCAGCCTTCCCAACCAGTTACTGTTGGCCACCCTCAAATGCTGAGGCGCAACATCAGTCTTCCCGATGACTGCAGTGAGTGATGCTTCAGAAACAGATTTTCAGATCACCATGAACTCTGACAATATACATAATTTTCTTGATTTTCAGGAGACATTTTCATAACATATTCTGTGGACACTGCGGCAGAGTTGATGCCATTTGTCAATTTTTTGATTAATCAGGGATTCAGACCAGCTGTAAGAATGCCTACTATTTGCTTATTTACACTGTCAATTCATAAAGTTTTTTTTTTGTCTGTGTAGATATATTAAACAAAGAAATCTTTTTTTTTTTCAGATTGATATATTTGAAGACAGAGTTAGACAAATGGACATCAACAAATGGATGGACAGTTTTTTAAAAAATGTAAGAATTTTTATTGTTTTATGTATTATTGTTAAAACACGACCAAAAAAAAAAGAGTGTTCTTTCAAGGTGATGTGTGTAAAATATAAGCATTCACAGGTAGAACAGGAAGTTTAAATTCTGTCAATTTTGGACACTTTCAGTACACAGGGCTGGCACCAGGAACCTCTACAGCATTTAAATTTCTGGAGGGGGGAACGGGACGGGGGACGGGGGACGGGGGACGGGGGACGGGGGGGGTGTTGTTTACTTTCCGAATCGAACATGTTCAACAAGGAGGGGAGAGGATGGAAAGGAAGGGCACCAGGGCTAGGGGTTGGCTAAGGGGGCTGAAGCCCCGAATGTTTTTATTACCACATCTTGTGCTCATCAAGATTCAGAATGCCTGCCTTTGGAACTGGCCCTGTCAGGGCATTGCTCATTGTTTGACCATCTGACCATGGTCAGTCAACATTACAACATCAGTCAATACCGTACCGTTGGTGTGAGTTTGGAAAGTGGAACTGTTGTCTGACTATTTTTGGTAAAAGTTTGATGAATTATCCCATGAATGCCCCCCTTTGAAACTGGCCCTGTCAGGACATTGCTCATTGTTTGACCATCTGACCATGGTCAGTCAACATGACAACATCAGTCAATACTCTACCATTGGTGTTCGGAAAGCGGAACTGTTTGTCTGATTATTTTTGGTAAAAGATTAATGAATCATGCTGATTGTTGCTTAAGAACCATTTCTTATTATTATTATAGCTGGCACACCACACTGACAAAAAAAAAAGAAATTTAATTGGCTATTAACAAATCTATAAATCAAGACAGCACTAAAATAGTAACTATTTTGAAAGCTTTCTACAACCCCAATTCCAGAAAAGTTGGGGTAATATGGGGTAACAATAATATGTTGTTTGTTCTCTTTAACCTTTATTTAATTGACTGAAGTAAAAAAAAATCCAATGTTTTCACTGGCCAACTTAATTTCATTTTGTTAAAATAAAGTAATTTTGATCCAGGTTTGGTTGCAAAGTCTGAGAAGCTCCTTATACCCAAACATGATACCCTCACCTATTACCAACTGACCTGCTTGCTGTGAACTGTTTTAAAACAGTTTATCTGGTTATTCTATAACCTTTTCACTTTTATTTTGCCTCTTTTTTAAAGTGTGTTGCAGACTTCAAAATAAAAATGTGTTTAAATTTACATTTAAATACATTTAAGTTGGTCAGTGAAAGCTTTGAAAATCTTTTCTTTTTACTTTTTCCAGTTAAATAAAACTTAAATAGAATAAACAAAATGTCCCAACTTTTGTAGAATTCGGGTTGTACTTTAAAGTAAACTAAGTAAACTTTTTTCTTCCATTTGCATGTGTAAATGTGGTATTTACCCACTGAAATAGCCGTGCCCACTATGTCAGAGAAAAGGCAATTCAATATATCCCTTAAAAAAACAAGGTATTTTCTAAAATGTTTATTTATAACTAATTTTTCACTGAAAGCTAACTGAAAACATCCAAACATATCACAGCAGTAAAAAGGGTGTTCAAGTGTTTCAGGAATGGAAGAACAAACTAAAATCTCTTCTGTAAAAATGTCCCTGTGGATATGTTACAAACTTTGCTAAAGTGATTGTTTTGAACAAGTATTAACTAAAAAGCATTATTTTTACTGTGTGCCTTTTACCCAATGCTGGTGCCCCGTGTGTGGGGTAAAAGGCCCCCCTTGCCATCTCATACATTTTTAAGCAAAATGAAAAACTTGTGTGATTTATTTTCAAGCAAAATCTGTTGCTTCATTCCAACTTGTAAAAAGCATTCACGTCCTCGTAGAACTCGTAATTACAACTTGTGAACTGGGAGTCTTCTACACTGTAAAAAACAATTTGTTGAGACAACTTAAAATAATTTGTAACCTGGCTGCCTTAAAATTTTAAGTTCAGTCAACTCAAAAAAGTTTATTTAACTTGAAATGTTAAATTATACTAAGTGACAACTTAGACATTTGAGTTGAATCGACTTAAAAATTTTAAGGCAGCTGGATTACTTACCCATCTGTTAAGTTTAGCAAACACAAATATCCAAGTTGTTACTTAGTACAACTTAACATTTCAAGTTGAATAAACCTATTTTAGCTGAACTTAAAATTTTAAGGCAGCAGGGTAACAAATTATTTTAAGCTGACTCAACAAATTGTTTTTTATTTTTTTACAGTGTAAGAGCTACGACTTGTACCACATGACCGCTGTACCACCTGACCAACGTAGGCGTTGATAGAGTTGCCATAGAAAAGCATAATTATGAGTCTGAGGACGTGAACAGCTCAGAGTAGAACATCACATGTTGTCATCTCGAAATTACAGTAATTACGATATGGTGTGAACGCAGCATATAGCCCTCCGTTTCTGTTGTTCATTGTCTGTTCTGATAATTGTTTTTGCTCTTTTGGCATTATTTTTAGATTATCTTTTGAGTTTTAATAAAACTGCTGCAACTAGAAACAGCTTCATTTCTCTTTCACTGCTACTGACCGTTACAGAAAAACCCTCAAGGGACGTTTATTGAAATTAAATGTAGATCCTACTTTACTGTTAGTGAGAGGAGGGATCTCAACCCCACAGCACCCAAACCAGCCTCTGCTCACCCTCTAGAGCCCATTCATCCTCTCACCATGGTCATACAGCCAGAGCCCACCACAGACACAGAGCCACAGAGCATGAGACAACGTCAGAAGCCATGTTCGTCCTAGAGCATGACCATGTCTGACCAGATGCATGAACCAGCCCTTACATCCATGCCAAAGAGTGGAACTGGGTACTGAGAAATGGGAAACAGAGGTAGTGCATCCCACCCACAAAACTTCTTCACCACTGGTCCCTTCCTGTGTTGTGTCTTCTTTGTTGCTGCTGGTCCCACCCAGCTCAGTGTGTTCTTCATCATTACATCACTATTAGTCCTGCCACACAGCCCTAATCTGCCTTTGGGTTTCCGGTCCCCAGGTTCGCCCTATAGAGTTGATCTGTTAGCTCTGCCTTGATCCTCTGAGCCCATTGTTCCACCTTGGCGTGTCAACCAGTTGGCTCCACCTTAGCTCCTCGCTTCCTCCGCTCTACCATGGGTCGTTGTCCCTCTGGCTCCACCAGGCTTCCTTATCCCTGTCTCTGCATTGGTCGGTTGCTGTCTGCAGCACGGACTTATGGGTGCTTGTCTGTGACTTGTCCATTTACCCCTTCGGCTCTGGCAGGCTAGTTTGGTTGGGCTATTTTTTTTTCCTTATTTTTCTATAACTGGTTAGTTTCCTCGTGATGAATGATGGACACACGACAGGGTTTTAAATGACGTTAATGCTTTACTGAAGAACTGTGTAGTTGCGACGACCTGCTATGTAATTGCAGACAACCTGCTTCTGTACACATCCAGGGCCTATACTAACATCCTGACTACGAATACATGTCAAGTACAAATGCGATTAACATATAACTATAAACTTTAAATTAATGTTCTAGGTTAGTAGTTGGTTTTTACTTTGTATATAAAGCCCTCAGTGTGTTGTTCATTGTCTGATCTCATAATTTTGTTTAGTTAGCTCTTTGTCATTTTTGTGTTTTGGATTATCTTTTGAGTTTTAATAAAACTGCTACAACTAGAATGAGCTACATTTCTCCTTAACTGCAACTGACTGTGACTATATTATTTTAAATTGATTTTTTGAGCAGAACTGAATTTAACTATCACAGTCATAAGCTGTAGTTAAATTGAGCAATATCACATGCAGGAGTGCTGTTATAGAAATTATCACAGCTGTAATTTGTCTGTAGGTATCCATTCTATAAACGGGTACTTTTTAGGCAAAATTGATCAGTTCATTTGTGTGTTTATATTCTGTGCTTTTTACTGGAATCTGATCAATTTGTTTTGCAGAAGTCAGTGTTAATAATTGTAGTGATCAGTCCAAAGTATAAGACAGATGTTGAGGGAGATGGATCTGATCAACATGGACTACACACCAAGTACATACACACTCAGGTGAGAGCTGGCTGACAGCTGTCTCTTCTCATCCTTCTATAGATCTGTGTGAAAGCTTCACTGTAAAAAGTAATAAGTTCACTTAACTTAAAAAAAATTGAGGAAAACCGTTGCCTTAAAATTATGTAAATAATAATTTAAAAAATAAGTTAAGTGAACTGTCCAGTTAACTTAACTTATTATTTTTATTATTATTTGTATTATTTTTTTTAATTAAGTAAACTTTTTAGAGTGTTCTCTAATGTTTTGATAAGGTTGATCTTCTAAGATGTAGTATTTTACTATCAGGGAATGCTGTGGAAGTTATAACTACAATTTAAAAAAGATTTACAGCGTGTAGATTTTATACCCACTGTGTACCGCTAATACAGCTACAGTGTATACTTTACTTCTCCTTTGGGTTAGCTGTGCATGTTTATGATTCTTTCCTTTTTCAGATACAAAATGAATTCATTCTGCAGAGATGTCTAAACTTTAGATTGGTACCAGTACTGTTTCCCAGTGCTAACCAAGTAAGTCACCAAAAAAAAAAAAAAAAGTGCTTTGGGTTTGAGATGGGAGACATGTTTAGTACAGAAATAACTATATAATTAAATACATAAATAGGCTATATATGCATGTTTGAAGAATGCTGTGAATTCAAAATCTGTTGCTTTCTCTGGCAGAGTCATGTTCCACTGTGGCTACAGAGCACACGTCTGTACCGGTGGCCTGAGGATGCTAAGGACCTGTTACTGCGTTTACTCAGAGAAGAAAAATACATTGTTCCTCCTCTGAGCAAAGAGCTGATGCTCACTATCAAACCCCTGTAAAAGTCAATTTTGTCACATCATGTCTAGATCACATTTCTCCTTAAAATCAGAAGAAATGAATAAGAAAGTTATGAGTTACATTTTAAAAAGTTACATTTTGTTGAAAGAAAATAGTATATTTTAGGACCATCAATATTTTTTTTAGGAGAAGGATAGACATTGTCCTCCCAAAAATGTAAAAAGTACTATATGTATATAGTAGTCAACATTTGAAGTGGATCAAAACCTTTCATCAAAGTTGTCCTAAAGCCAAAACGATTCTTGTTCTTGTCAGGACAACTGTGATGAACTTTTTTGATCCACTTTAAATGTTGACTACTGTATATATATATATTTGCATTTTCTTTTGATTTCTTTCATTTGATTTTGGTATGAAAGGTAACCCAGCATGATTTGTTAGGCACTACAACTAATACAGACACAGCTTCAGAAAAAAAAGCTACTTTTGGTAATGTGTATTTGTATATTTGATATGCTTTTCTCATTTAACACAATAATGACTGTTATTTGCGATTATTAGATTATGAATAATTGTGATTAAGACAGATTGTGCAATTAATTAACTAGATTAAAAATGTTAATCACTTGACAGCTTTAATTATACATTTAAAGAGGTGTGCGTATTTACTTTGTCACCACTGTCACTAATAAAAGTTTTAAAACTTATGTTTAATAATTCAGTGATGCATTTAAAAGAGTAGTTCACTTCCAGAGCAAAAATGTGCAGATAATGGAGAGGTGTTCTCTTCACGGATGAATCCCAGTTTTCACTGTACAGGGCAGATGGCAAACAGCATGTATGGCGTTGTGTGGGTGAGCAGTTTGCTGATGTCAACATTGTGGATTGAGTGGCCCATGGTGGCAGTGGTCTTATGGTATGGGCACCTCGAGCCATCATCCTGCGTTTGCATTATTTCCAAGAGACGGAAGAAATAATGCAAAAGGCGGCCAGGATGCAGCAGACTGTCTTCAGCTATATTATTTGAAAAAGGGGTTACATTTAAACAAACTGCTCTGAGAACAGACAGGGAAGGTCGTTACATTATTCTGTCTGGTGAGATTTATGGTTTCCAGATTACGTTAATAAATGTGTACGGCCCAAATTATGATGAATCAGATTTTTTTAGGAGGGTCTTTTCTTGTGTCCGTGACACATATCTTGCTTTTATTAATAATTCTAGTTTGGTAGATATATGGAGACTTATGCACCCAACTGAAAGAGATTGTACATTTCACTCACATGTGCATAATATATACACCCGTATTGATTTTTTTTTTTTTAGTGGACGGCAATCTTATATCCAATATCCTAAACTCAAAAATTACTTTGAATTTGGAGAGAAGCCCCATAAATTACTAGCCAGGCAAGTGTGTGAAATAGATAGTGAAAGGACAATTCATAAAATAAAGACTAAAGGTAGGACGCACTGTATCACAGCTAAAGAGATAAACCAATGTTTTAAAGAATTTTTTTTAAAGTTATACTCATCTGACACTGAGTTGGACCCACAAGTAATGGATACTTTTTAGAGGAATTAAAGAACTGTTACGAATCCTGTCCGATCTGCCCGCCACCACATGTTGTTTTGCGTTGAGTTCCCTAGTTCCGTAGTTCTCTAGTTCTCTAGTTCAGCTCTGAGCAAGCCAAGCCTTCGTTTCATGAGCAGGGATGCATAAAATCACTTTTGGAACATACCTACAAGACCTGAACTATGCGTTTCATGCACTTAGGCTTCAACTAAAGATGATATGAAAATTTCTAACTTTAACATCATGCGCCTAGGCTTTAATGTCTTTCTGACATTACATGTCTTTCTGCATTACAAATAACATTTCCTCATTCATGCATGTAATCATTTTTTAAAATGGGTCAGCTTTATTCATGAAACTGCCTAAACTAACGTTTTCTGACTGAGAAAAGACGTTTGAGAGCATTTCTGAGCAAGCCTTCGTTTCATGAGCAGGAATGCATAAAATCACTATTGGCGTTCCTAGAATGCTTTAACTATGCGTTTCATGCACCGAGGCTTTAACTAAACTTGCTATGCATAAAACTTCTAACACATCAAAAACTGTCTTTCTGCATTGCAAATAACATTCCTTTCATGTATGTAATCATTTTTTAACATCGGTCAGCTTTATTCATGAAACTGCCTAAACTAACGTTTTCTGACTGAGAAAAGACGTTTGAGAGCATTTCTGAGCAAGCCTTCGTTTCATGAGCAGGAATGCATAAAATCACTATTGGCGTTCCTAGAATGCCTTAACTATGCGTTTCATGCACCGAGGCTTTAACTAAACTTGATATGCATAAAACTTCTAACACATCAAGAAATGTCTTTCTGCATTACAAATAACATTTCTTTCATTCATATAATCATTTTTAAAATGGGTCAGCTTTATTCATGAATCTGCCTAAACTAACGTTTTCTGACTGAGAAAAGACGTTTGAGAGCATTTCTGAGCAAGCCTTCGTTTCATGAGCAGGAATGCATAAAATCACTATTGGCGTTCCTAGAATGCCTTAACTATGCGTTTCATGCACTTAGGCTTTAACTAAAGTTGATATGCATAAAACTTTCTAACACATCAAGAAATGTCTTTCTGCATTACAAATAACATTTCTTTCATGCATATAATCATTTTTTAACATGGGTCAGCTTTATTCATGAAACTGCCTAAACTAACGTTTTCTGACTGAGAAAAGACGTTTGAGAGCATTTCTGAGCAAGCCTTCGTTTCATGAGCAGGAATGCATAAAATCACTATTGGCGTTCCTAGAATGCCTTAACTATGCGTTTCATGCACTTAGGCTTTAACTAAAGTTGATATGCATCAAAACTTCTAACACATCAAGAAACTGTCTTTCTGCATTGCAAATAAAATTTTTTTCATGCATGTAATCATTTTTTAAATGGGTCAGCTTTATTCATGAAACTGCCTAAACTAACGTTTTCTGACTGAGAAAAGACGTTTGAGAGCATTTCTGAGCAAGCCTTCGTTTCATGAGCAGGGATGCATAAAATCATTTCCTAGAATGCCTTAACTATGCGTTTCATTGACTTAGGCTTTAACTAAAGTTGATATGAACAAAACTTCTAACACATCAAGAACTGTCTTTCTGCATTACAAATAACATTTCTTTCATGCATGTAATCATTTTTAAAATGGGTCAGCTTTATTCATGAAACTGCCTAAACTAACGTTTTCTGACTGAGAAAAGACGTTTGAGAGCATTTCTGAGCAAGCCTTCGTTTCATGAGCAGGAATGCATAAAATCACTATTGGCGTTCCTAGAATGCCTTAACTATGCGTTTCATGCACCGAGGCTTTAACTAAACTTGCTATGCATAAAACTTCTAACACATCAATAACTGTCTTTCTGCATTACAAATAACATTTCTTTCATGCATGTAATCATTTTTAACATGGGTCAGCTTTCGGCTACCGCGGCGAGGCACTTGGGGGACATACAGGTGACCGTGCAGAATGCTCCGCTGGCCAGCAAAGCCCTGCAGACTTCTGCACCACCACGTGGTCCCGTCAAGTGGCCAAAGCAGTTCAATTCCCCGCACGCCGGGCCAAGTGTCGAGATGTCTGCTCCAGCATCAGAGGGAGAGTTGGAAGGTGAAGCGGACGTCTCGGCGGATCGGCACCCCTCTGCAGTCGCCGCCCCGTCTGAGGCGGACGCTGAACTTTCGGCTATGCTCCTCCGAGCCACCAAGGAGATCGGTCTGGAGGTGCCCAAAACACCTCCGGCCGATCCTTCAAGGCTGGATGATTGGTTTCTGGGGAGGTCACCCGCGGCACCGCCGCGCTCCCCCCCAGTGCCTTTCTTCCCGGAGGTGCACGAGGAGCTGGTGAGGACGTAGCAGGCTCCGTATTCATCTCGCCCACGCCCCAGCTCCTCTCCCCTCGCCACCCTCGATGGCGGGGCAGCCAAGGGTTATGTGGCGGTCCCTCAGGTTGAGCGCGCGGTCGCGGTGCATTTATGCCCGCGGGGCGCTGCCACCTGGCGGGATCGGCCCTATCTCCCCTCCAGGGCGTGTAAGCTCTCGTCCGCTCTCGCGGGCAGGGCTTACCACGCCGCTGGACAGGCTGCCACTGCCCTGCACGCCATGGCGACCCTACAGGTCTACCAAGCCCAGGCGTTAAAACATCTGCACAAGGGTGGCCCTGACCAAGGGGCGATGCAGGAACTCCGTGCCGCCACCGACTTTGCCCTCCGGGCGACGAAGGTGACGGCATGTTCCCTTGGCCAGGTGATGTCCACGGTTGTGGTCCAGGAGCGACACCTATGGCTGACCCTGGCTCAGATGGCAGACGCCAACAAAGCCTGCTTTCTCGACGCTCCCATCTCCCAGGGCGGCCTATTCGGCGACACCGTTGAGGACTTTGCCCAGCAGTTCTCGGCGGTCCAGAAGCAGACGGAGGCGATTAAGCACATCCTCCCTCGTCGTGACAGTGCCACCACGTCCGCAAGGCCTCAACCTCCGGTGCCCCCCTGCGGCCCCTAAAACACCAGCTCTGTCCCCTGCCGAGGCACGTTCCCACTCCCGGTGGAGGGCCGGGAGCCGCTGTGTGCTCAAATGCTGCCATCGGCCTACGGGTTGACGGTACCCACAACTTCATAGAAAGAGTCAATTTCCTCACCTCTGGGGTCCTGACCCCGAGTTCTCTTCTTGACCAACGCCTTGCCTCCTTGGATCCGGACTCGGAGGTCGATATCGCCAGCGCGGGAACCAGGGAAGAAGGTAAGCGCTGCCCAGTGCAGTCAGACTTTTCTCCAGGACATTCTTCCTTCTGGGATCAGTCCCCTTCCCCACCCCCCTCCCCAGGCTGCCCCACCGCGGTCACGTCGGTCAACGCTCCTTTGATTCCCCTGGCGACCAGGCTGGGAGCTTGGCTTCAGCTTCCCAGCCCCTTGCAGTGGTTGATTCGGACGGTACGTCTCGGCTATGCGATTCAGTTCGCCAGGCGTCCGCCCAGGTACAGAGGCGTCCTTTCCACTTCTGTCCACTCGGACACACATGCCGCTGTCCTGCGTGCGGAGGTTGCAGTCCTACTGGCGAAGGATGCAATCGAGCCTGTCCCTCCAGCCAAGATGAAGTCAGGGTTCTACAGTCCCTACTTCATCGTGCCCAAGAAGAGCGGTGGGCTAAGACCCATCCTGGATCTGCGAGCTCTGAATCGGTCCCTTCTCAGGCTGCCGTTCAAAATGCTCATGACGAAGCGCATGATAACGTGCATCCGTCACCAGGATTGGTTTGCAGCCATCGACCTGAAGGACACGTACTTTCACGTCTTGATTCTACCTCGACACAGACCCTTCCTGCGGTTTGCTTTCGAGGGTCGAGCGTATCAGTACAAAGTGCTTCCATTTGGCCTGTCCCTCTCTCCCCGTGTCTTACGAAAGTCACGGAAGCTGCCTTATCCCCCCTCTGGCGGATGGGCATTCGCATTCTCAACTATCTTGACGACTGGCTTCTCATAGCTCACTCGCGAGATGTGTTGTGCGAACACAGGGACCTGGTGCTCCGGCACCTCAGCCATCTGGGCCTTCAGGTCAACCGGGAGAAGAGCAAACTCTCCCCAGTACAGAGGATCTCTTTTCTTGGTGTGGAGCTGGACTCGGTCAACATGACAGCCCGCCTCACCAACGAGCGCGCAGTCAGTGCTGAATTGTCTGAACTCATTCAGACACAAGACAGCGGTCCCTCTCAAAATGATGTTTGATAACGAAGTTCGGGAGGAGCATGATCAGATAATCAACTAATTTGGCACAGGTGCAACTCGTCTTGCTAGCACAAGTCATATATAAGCACACAGCCGACTTACCTCCATCATTCGACTGTTTTTTCGGCATTCCGTTTTGCTCCTTTCGCCATTATATTACAGACTTACGTTTCCGCACAACGACGAGACCAGTAACCTTACACGAGATCCCCTGTTGCAACTGCCGTCGAGCTCCACGCTTCATCGCGACCGTCGCTTCGCTCGATTAGCCACACGTTCACCACAACGCCGAAGCTTAACATCGCTTCCACCGGCGAGACTAGCAGTTTCTTCCCCACCATCCTCGTATCATTCGACCATGCCAATATATCCTCCGCACGGAAAATGGACTGTATACGTTGTTTAATCTCGAAGAATCATTCTCGCAGAGAACAAACAAAGCGGACCCGTATGGGATATTTTTTCACCTTGCAGATTAGCCAACCTCACTCCTAAATCCACTCCAGCCACCAAGACGGCCAACAGATCAAGCAAAGCCCCGAACTCTCCTCGTTTGACACCACCATAGTCCCGCACAAGACCCGGCTCTCCTCGAGCGCTGGGTCGCAGCGGCAGGCATAAATGAGCTCGGGTCGCGTCCCAGTTCTCACCGCAGCAAAACCTCACTCGCTTCCCGCTTCAGCTCAACTTTTCACCGCGGGTCTTCCGGCCGCAGCGCCGCATGCAGTCAGGCCTCCAGCTGTCGCAGCAGTCTCTAGCGCGATGCAGGCCGTGTTGCAAATGATTTTTGTGTTTGTAGGTGAAGTCGCGAAACGAAATTACTCGAATGTTCTGTATTAATTTTCACTAGCATTTAGCTGGGTTTTTAATTACACGTTGTACACAGACAGATACGATGGAAAAAGATTGGTTTTCGAGAAAAATAAGTTAAACAGTGCACCTAAAACTAGCAATCATAGGTGCATAGTCCCAACTTACGTGTATCATAAAGCTACTATTAATGTTTTTGTTGAAGTGCAACTAGCAACCTAATTTGTACGTGATAAGCTTACTGCTAAGCACCTCTCTTACCAGCTGATCTGCTGCTCAGCTGGCCAGCTGTTTCAACACTCATTTTGTGTGGTTAAGAGGAAAAGTGTCTTTTTATCTTTTTTTTTTTTCAGGTTTTTAATGAAAAGTTGCAAATGTTGTCAATTATTAATATGTGTATAACACAATAAATAAATAAATAAATAAATATATAATAATAATAATAATAATAATAATAATGATAAAATAAGTAAAAATAAAATAAATAAATATTATAATAATACTATATATATATATATATATATATATATATATACTAATAACCATATTTAAAAAAAAAAAGTTGCTTCCCATTACTTTTAATCCTTTTCTTTTTCAGCGGCCTCCAGCTCCATCAGCATATGGTAGCATGAGGCTGCCTTCACTGGCTCCACAGGCTCTTCTGGATGTCTCAAACCCCACTCCCTTCCCGTGACCTACAGCAGTTGAAGAAAGCGTGAGGCTGTCTCCGCTTGCAACTCAAGCCCACACATCTCAGGCTTTTCCTCCTGTTACTAATAACTCTTTTTCTTTCAGTGCCCTCCAGCTCCCTTAGCAGACACTAACCCAGATGCTGATTTAAGAGTGATAACAATATAACAATAGGATGACAATTGCGCCCCATGCTCCCCTTCCCTTACAGCTCTCGACTTCATTCAAAATAACGTTGTTTTCTTCCAGATAAAGTTTCAGCTCTCCTCGATTATCAAGTCGTAGCAAGCCATTAGCAAGCCTGGGCTGCTCCCCAGACTCAGCTGCTCCTCACACTGCACGCCGACACGACTTTCCGACCTCCTATCCTTCCCACCCCTTCCCTTCTACCTCTGGTAGCAGATGCTAGTGTGAGGCTGCCTTCGCTAGCCACTCAAGATCTGCCACCTTACTCTTACCCTCCTGCTGCTCCTTTTCCCTATCAATGGCCAGGAGCTAATCCACGCGTGAGGCTGTCTCCGCAAACAGTTATGGCCCTTCCTTATCTTCCTTCTTACCCTTCTTTTCAATTTAAAATATCAGGCTCCCTTTTCCTGCTTCCAACTCAGGAACGCTCAATCTAAATCCTTTCTTGACCCTCTTTGCATCAATAACTCTAACCAAAGTGCTACATATTTCTAATTTGAAGACATCTAAAACTGATTCTTGCTCAAAGGGGCTTACCCACAAAAAAAAAAAAAAAAATCTCTCACAGCATCAAATACAAGCGGTCGGTCAGTGGTCATCAGATGCTTTCAGAAGCTACATCCGGTCCAATCACCACAACATAAAAGAAGCCTATCTAGCATTTATCATAAATAAATAAATAAATAAACAGATAAAAGTTCCCTGCTTTTAATAACATCGCTTACTTGAGCAGTCAAGGCTCTCCTTTCCGATGCAGCCAGTCAAAGCCCCTTTTTGGTCACCCTTCAGCCCTTCAGCCATCGTTTCAAATCTCATTTGCACATCCAGCAACGGACAGGGCTCTCCCTTCCGGTGCAGCAGGGCCATGGCTCCCTTCAGTCGCAGTGTGAGCCCTCCGTCCTTCGTCTCGAGTTATGCTGCGTACTCTGCGTCGGACGGGGCTCTCCCTCCCGGTGTAGCAGAGCCGCAGGCCCCCTTCGGTTGCAGTGAGAGCCCTCCATCCGAGGCATCAAACCACGCTTCGTATTCAGCCGCAAGGGGGACTCTCCCTTCCGGTGCAGCAGAGCCGCAGCTCCCTTCGGATGCAGTGAGAGTCCCTCCATCACTCGCTTTGAATTTCTTTACTTATTCAACATCGGACGGGGCTCCCCCTACTGGTGCAGCAGAGCCGTGGCTCCCTTCGGTCGCAACATGAGTCCCCCGTCTGTTGGAGTTACGCTGCGTAATCCGCGGCAGATGGGACTCTCCTTCCCGGTGCAGCCCTTCGGGAGCAGCGAGAGTCCCTCCACCAGTCGTCTTAAATCTTCTCACCTATTCAGCATTTAACCCTCTGGGGTCTGAGGGTGTTTTGGGGCCCTGGAGAAGTTTTGACATGCCCTGACATTTGTGCTTTTTTCAGTATCTTAAAAACATATTCATGGCTAAAGTCTGATTACACTGTAATCAGCACAAACTGGGCTACAATAATATGTAAGCAACATGAATGTACATGTTTGTGTTTTTGAGAAAACAACGTTTATGCGTGGTTAGTGAAAAACTAAAATTTTTAAGTCACTGAAATAAGGCCATGAAACACATTCAGAACATTAGTTCACAAGACTTTTGAGAACTGGATGTGGTAGGCTAGAGTTTTTTCAACAAAATGATGTGAAAATCATCTCATTCACTCGTTCAGAGAAAACAATATATTGATGTAAATTTTCTAAGACGTGTTTTGTGATCGAAAGGGAATATGCGAAGGAGTGGCAATGACCCATGAATATTTAGCAATTCACACCTGAGAGAAAAAGAGCCCTCCCTAATGGCCCATCAATGAGACTGTGACTGTCAGGTAGAAACAATGAGAGATTCAAAGAATGGAGTTTTAGATTATTTGTATTTTATTTACAACACAGTATCATCAAAATATACATAATGAAGGTCAAATACAAACTATTGAACATCCTGATCTAACCACAGAGATGTGAACAGACTTTGTGTAGTTTCTGAAAGCTGTTTTCTGAATTCTGTTCAACAAGTGAAACAAGTAAATCATACCTGATATCTCTAAACTCATCATCAGTAGTCAAGGAACTTTTTTTTTTTTACACTAGAATATGTGTAGTTGAACACCTGATGTTAGTACAGCGCTCTCAGTTTGAAAGACAGCAGGATTCATCTGTTGTGCAGGTATCAGCTCACTAAAAAACAAACAACATAAGAAAAACATCTGTGAGCATGTTAATATCAGGAGCATCTGTAATATATATATATATATATATATATATATATATAAATGTATATATATAGTGTATAAGTTCGTAGCCATAGACTCGCGCACTTGTACTAACGTAAAAATGACATTTTATATTAATATATAACTAATAATTATTGTTTTTCACGTTAAACATCTATTCGAGGGCAGAGTATTGAAAATGGTCTAAACATGCACAGTATAAACACTCATATTACATCCTATTGTTATACGATAAATAAATAACTAAATAATAAACATAAGCATGCTTTGTATGTATTATATCTATTATTATTGTTAAGCCTAAGTGTAAACACTATTACCTTTATATCGCATCGTTTTGTATTGTATAGAACGTTAAAACATCCTGGCGTCGTGAGACATTTTGATGCAATGAAATAAATCCTACTTTATGATGTTTCACTTACTGTAGTGATGAATTATAGTTTGAAAAAAAGTCTAACTAGTAAAATGTGTACAAGTTCTGTCACAGTAACACAGTAACAACTAACGCAAGCAGGCTAATAAAAGAAATACTTACTCACGTAAATATCTCCTCTGATGGATCGCGCCGTGTGTCACGTCGTGTTCTTCCTCTGAATTCTTATTCCTCACAGCGCATCTTCTCACAGAATCGACAAGTATCCCAGATGAACTTTGAAAAGAAAAGGTCTCGGCGCTTTGTTTACGGTGATGTGGGCGTTACGTTTGGCGCATGCCCTCACGTGGCGATTACACTATGAAAGCAAAAGCGTCTCGTGGGCGTGATCTAATTAGAAATAATGAAGCAGACGGGAGAGACTGAACATGGAGTTAGTTTCATGCGAATTACTTCATCAGAGAATATTTGTTTTCGGCAAGAGGGGCTTCATCTAAAAGTAAAAATATCAAGCTTTCTATGGATGTATCTCTCATGTGTGTGTGTCATGTATTCGCTGAGTTTTAGTTAAGTTGGCTTGAGAAAGCCAACTTACTGATATGCTATTTAAACTTCCGAGTATTATTAAGTTGGCTTGAGAAAGCCAATTTACTGATATGCTATTTAAACTTCCAGTTATTATTATTAAGTTGGCTTGAGAAAGCCAACTTACTGAAATCCGACTTAAACTTATAGTTATTATTAAGTTGGCTTGAGAAAGCCAACTTACTGATATGCTATTTAAACTTATTATTATTAAGTTGGCTTGAGAAAGCCAACTTACTGATATGCTACTTAAACTTAAAGTTATTAT
>NC_066888.1:2761281-2841673 GCF_022985175.1 Labeo rohita
GCCTAAACTAACGTTTTCTGACTGAGAAAAGACGTTTGAGAGCATTTCTGAGCAAGCCTTCGTTTCATGAGCAGGAATGCATAAAATCACTATTGGCGTTCCTAGAATGCCTTAACTATGCGTTTCATGCACCGAGGCTTTAACTAAACTTGCTATGCATAAAACTTCTAACACATCAAAAACTGTCTTTCTGCATTACAAATAAAATTTCTTTCATGCATTTAATCATTTTTTAACATGGGTCAGCTTTATTCATGAAACTGCCTAAACTAACGTTTTCTGACTGAGAAAAGACGTTTGAGAGCATTTCTGAGCAAGCCTTCGTTTCATGAGCAGGAATGCATAAAATCACTATTGGCGTTCCTAGAATGCCTTAACTATGCGTTTCATGCACTTAGGATTTAACTAAAGATGATATGAAAAAACTTCTAACACATCGTGAAATGTCTTTCTGCATTACAAATAACATTTCGTTCATTCATATAATCATTTTTAAAATGGGTCAGCTTTATTCTTGAATGTGCCTAAACTAACGTTTTCTGACTGAGAAAAAAGACGCATTTGAGCAAGCATTTCTGAGAGCTTCTATTGGCGTTTCTAGAAATAAAAAATTTAATCACTTTTGAAAATGCCTTAACTATTTCTGAGCAGGAATGCATAACTAAATGCAACTGTCTTTCTGCATTACAAATAAAATTTCTTTCATGGTAATCATTTTTTAACATGGGTCATCAAACTGCCTAAACTAACGTTTTCTGACTGAGAAAAGACGTTTGAGAGCAAGCAAGCCTTTCGTTTCATGAGCAGGAATGCATAAAATCACTATTGGCGTTCCTAGAATGCCTTAACTATGCGTTTCATGCACTTAGGATTTAACTAAAGTTCATATGAATAAAACTTCTTACACATCAAGAAATGTCTTTCTGCATTACAAATAACATTTCTTTCATGCATGTAATCATTTTTTAACATGGGTCAGCTTTATTCATGAAACTGCCTAAACTAACGTTTTCTGACTGAGAAAAGACGTTTGAGAGCATTTCTGAGCAAGCCTTCGTTTCATGAGCAGGAATGCATAAAATCACTATTGGCGTTCCTAGAATGCCTTAACTATGCGTTTCATGCACCGAGGCTTTAACTAAACTTGATATGCATAAAACTTCTAACACATCAAGACATGTCTTTCTGCATTAAAAGTAACATTTCTTTCATGCATTTAATCATTTTTTAACATGGGTCAGCTTTATTCATGAAACTGCCTAAACTAACGTTTTCTGACTGAGAAAAGACGTTTGAGAGCATTTCTGAGCAAGCCTTCGTTTCATGAGCAGGAATGCATAAAATCACTATTGGCGTTCCTAGAATGCCTTAACTATGCGTTTCATGCACCGAGGCTTTAACTAAACTTGCTATGCATAAAACTTCTAACACATCAACAACTGTCTTTCTGCATTACAAATAAAATTTCTTTCATGCATGTAATCATTTTTTAACATGGGTCAGCTTTATTCATGAAACTGCCTAAACTAACGTTTTCTGACTGAGAAAAAGAGCATTTCTGAGCAAGCCTTCGTTTCATGAGCAGGAATGCATAAAATCACTATTGGCGTTCCTAGAATGCCTTAACTATGCGTTTCATGCACCGAGGATTTAACTAAACTTAGAATATGCATAAAACTTCTAACACATCAATAACTGTCTTTCTGCATTACAAATAAAATTTCTTTCATGCATTTAATCATTTTTTAACATGGGTCAGCTTTATTCATGAAACTGCCTAAACTAACGTTTTCTGACTGAGAAAAGACGTTTGAGAGCATTTCTGAGCAAGCCTTCGTTTCATGAGCAGGAATGCATAAAATCACTATTGGCGTTCCTAGAATGCCTTAACTATGCGTTTCATGCACTTAGGCTTTAACTAAAGTTGATATGAAAAAAACTTCTAACACATCATGAAATGTCTTTCTGCATTACAAATAACATTTCGTTCATTCATATAATCATTTTTTAAAATGGGTCAGCTTTATTCATGAATCTGCCTAAACTAACGTTTTCTGACTGAGAAAAGACGTTTGAGACCATTTCTGAGCAAGCCTTCGTTTCATGAGCAGGAATGCATAAAATCACTATTGGCGTTCCTAGAATGCCTTAACTATGCGTTTCATGCACCGAGGCTTTAACTAAACTTGCTATGCATAAAACTTCTAACACATCAACAACTGTCTTTCTGCAAAAAAAATTTCTTTCATGCATGTAATCATTTTTTAACATGGGTCAGCTTTATTCATGAAACTGCCTAAACTAACGTTAACATCAAACAACAACAAAAATAATTATTCTGCCCCAGCAACCTCCTCAACATTACAGACTAAATTGGCCCTGGACAGGCAGCGGGGGTAAAATCCTCTTGCATGCCTGACCCAACCCTGGCACGCATCAACTAAAATACATAAGACTGCTTGTTTTCTTGCCCTTGCCCTTCCTATTTCTCTTCCACGTTGTTGTCGTCGTCGTCCTCCTCCTTCTCCTCCTCTTTCTCTTTCACCTCCTACTCTTCGTCTTTGAAATTGCATATTACTGTATCTGCATACTGATATTGATTGAAAAAGACCGGATAGGATTCACAGTTACACTTTTACTAGTGGTCTGACGGAATAATAATAATACAGTTTTTCTCGATTGCTAAAACACTATAACCAATCTTTTGAACTAAAATTTCAAAACCATAATGCCATTTTTCAAAAAGCACACCCATTTCCCTGAACTATAAACACTATTCCCCTGCTTTAACACATGAGTCAGATTTGGTGAACTGTTACTGCAAAACTCTACACACAAATCCCTACATTTCTCAGTGCTTACACCATGTGATCATTTAGAAAGCACTAGCATTCAATATTGTTCACTCGAGTCTGCAAAGTTTGAGCTCAATTAGCACACAATTAACCAAGTGGAAACACTAGGAGTCAAAATCTATCACACACCAATCAGAACTTTTGATGGAGATAAAAGTGCCAAAGTCAGCTTAGTTTGGTGCATTTCTCAGATCAGAAATGAAATTCTCAAAACTACTTGTTCAACCTCCACATCATCTAGTCACTTGTGCACATTGTGCAATTTTTTTTAACAAGTTGCGTTTGCTTTGGTATATTCATGCAGCTGATTATGCAACTGATTTGTCTGCGGTTTTCTTACATTATCAGTTCCTATTGTCATGTTGCTATAGTCTTACCCCTCAAAACATCAAGTCATTAGCTCATTGTATATGTCTTTGCAGTAAATGCTACATTTTTGATCTAGCTGTCAAGCATATTCTACACATTTCTATTAGACTTTTTGTAAATTTGCCATGAATTGTTCAAGTGAATACTGACTTTCACTAATGTAGAGACTACAGATCAACCGATGATAAAGCAGTTCTCTGAAATAGCTCAAAGGTACATCTCAACATCTCATGAACCTTCAGTTGGGAAGCATATATAGACAGAGGACAACACAAGAGTTACAAATTCTGGACTTTCTAATTTATATTTCGGCCTTTGCCCATATTTCTCTTTTCTATTTCACAATGACTTTGTAATGTATTTATATTTTATTTCATTTTTTTATGTTGATTTTTTTTTTTTGTCAGACCACTAGTAAAAGTGTAACTGTGTATCCTATCTGGTCTTTTTCAATCAATATCCCGCATACAGTAATATGCAATTTCGAAGACAAAGAATAGGAGGTGAAAGAGGAAGAGGAGGAGAAGAAGGAGGAGGACGACGACAACAACATGGAAGAGAAATGGGAAGTGCAAGGGCAAAAAAACAAGCAGTCTTCTATATTTTAGCTGATGCGTGCCAGGGTTATAACCAATTAGAGTGTGATGTTGAGGAGGTTGTTTGGCCTGTCCCAGACCAAAGACAGGATGCTGGGGTAGAATAATTATTTTTGTTGTTGTTTGCTGTTTTGTGCTGTACTCTACAGTACAATAAATTAAGGATTACAGTTTTTCTCAATTGCTTAAACACATTTCTTGAAATTATGCCTCGGTTTTGCAAAACTCTAGACACAAATCCGTAACTTCTAACTCAATTCCCCGAACTTACTATATTCAGGTCAAAATGAAGCTCTCCACTCAAAACAATTCAATCTTGCTGAAAAAAACAAACTTTTCTCTTAGACATGACACACAAACCCTCAAAAACACACACACTACAACACAGTTTTACACACTGATGAGATCAATTCAAAACAATACTACGAAAACTGGTAACAAGTGTTAAAAAAAAAAAAAAAAAAAAAAATTCACATGATGAACACAACAAATGTATGCATTTGCAAGTGTTTTAATCCTTAATTTATTGTACTGTAGACAACAAAAATAATTGTTCTGCCCCAGCATCCTGTCTTTGGTCTGGAACAGGCCAAAGAACCTCCTCAACATCACAGACTAAATTGGCCCTGGACAGGCAGCAGTGGTAAAACTGCTGGTAAAAAAAAGGTAGCACTCTTGCAAGCCTGATCCAACCCTGGCATGCATCAACTAAAATATATGAGACTGCTTGTTTTCTTGCCCTTGCCCTTCCTATTTCTCTTCCATGTTGTTGTCATCCTCCTCCTCCTTCGTCTCATCCTCTTTCTCTTTTACCTCCTACTCTTCCTCTTCGAAATTTCACATTACTGTATGCGGGGTTTATGACTGAAAAAGACCGGATAGGATTCACACTTACAATTTTAGTAGTCGTCGGAAAAAAAAAAAAAAAAAATATATATATATAGAAAAAAAAAGAAATAAATAAAATACAAATACATTACAAAGTCACTGTGAAATAGAAAAGAAAAAGAAATAAGAGTAAAGGCGGAAATATAAATTAGAAAGTCCACTGTCAGAATTTGTAACTCTTGTGTTGTCCTCTGTCTATTTATGCTTTCCAGTTGAAGGTTCATGAGATGTTGAGATGTACCTTTGAGCTGTTTCAGAGAACTGCTTTATCATTGGTTGATCTGTAGTTTCTACATTAGTGAAAGTCAATATTCACTTGAACAATTCATGGCAAATTTACAAAAAGTCTAATAGAAATGTGTAGAATATGCTTGACAGTTTATGACAACTAGATCAAAAATTTAGCATTTACTGTAAAGACATATTCCATGAGCTAATGACTTGATATTTTGAGGGGTAAGACTATAGCACAGAGAACTATATACATGTAATACATTTTGAGCAACATGACAATAGGAACTGATAATGTAGGAAACCGCAGACAAATTAGTTGCATAATCAGTTGCATGAACATACCAAAGCAAACGCAATTTGTTTTTAAAAAATTAGAAACATTTTATGATGTGCACAAGTGACTAGATGATGTGGAGGTTGAACAAGTAGTTTTGAGAATTTCATTTCTGAGCTGAGAAATGCACCAAACTGTAAGCTGACTTTGGCACTTTTATCTCCATCGAAGGTTCTGATTGGTGTGTGATAAATTTTGACTCCTAGTGTTTCCACTTGGGTAATTGTGTGCTAATTGAGCTCAAACTTTGCAGACTTGAGTGAACAATATTGAATACTAGTGCTTTCTAAATGACCACATGGGGTAAGCACTAAGAAATGTAGGGATTTGTGTGTAGAGTTTTGCAGTAACAGTTCACCAAATCTGACTCATGTGTTAAAGTAGGGGAATAGTGTTTATAGTTCAGGGAAATGGGTGTGCTTTTTGAAAAATGGCATTATGGTTTTGAAATTTTAGTTTAAAAGACTGGTTATAGTGTTTTAGCAATCGAGAAAAACTGTAAAACACTTGCAAATGCATACATTTGTTGTATTCATCATTTTTTTTCCCCAAGCAACAGTTATTACCAGTTTTCGTAGTATTGTTTTCAATTGATCTCATCAGTGTGTAAAACTGTGTTGTAGTGTGTGTGTTTTTGAGGGTTTGTGTGTCATGTCTAAGAGAAAAGTTTGTTTTTTTCAGCAAGATTGAGTTGTTTTGAGTGGAGAGCTTCATTTTGACCTAAATATAGTAAGTTCGGAGAATTGAGTTAGAAGTTACGGATTTGTGTTTAGAGTTTCGCAAAAGCGAGGCATAATTTCAAGAAATGTGTTTAAGCAATTGAGAAAAACTGTAATAATAATAATAATAATATATATATATATATATATATATATATATATAAATATATATATCAACATAAAAAAATAAAATAAAATATAAATACATTACAAAGTCATTGTGAAATAGAAAAGAAAAAGAAAATATGGGCAAAGACGGAAATATAAATTAGAAAGTCCACTGTCAGAATTTGTAACTCTTGTGTTCTCTGTCTGTATATGCTTTCCAATTGAAGGTTCATGAGATGTTGAGATGTACCTTTGAGCTATTTCAGAGAACTGCTTTATCGTTGGTTGATCTGTAGACTCCACATTAGTGAAAGTCAATATTCACTTGAACAATTCATGGCAAATTTACAAAAATTCTAATAGAAATGTGTAGAATATGCTTGACAGTTTATGACAACTAGATCAAAAATTTAGCATTTACTGCAAAGACATATACAATGAGCTAATGACTTGATGTTTTGAGGGGTAAGACTATAGCACAGAGAACTATATACATGTAATGCAACTTGTTAAAAAAATTAGAAACATTTTATGATGTGCACAAGTGACTAGATGATGTGGAGGTTGAAGAAGTAGTTTTGAGAATTTTATTTTTCTGATCTGAGAAAAGCAACAAACTGTAAACTGACTTTGGCCCTTATATCTCTATCGAAGGTTCTGATTGGTGTGTGATAAATTTTGAGTAATTGTGTGCTAATTGAGCTCAAACTTTGCAGACTTGAGTGAACAATATTGAATGCTAGTGCTTTCTAAATGACCACATGGTGTAAGCACTGAGAAATGTAGGGATTTGTGTGCAGAGTTTTGCAGTAACAGTTCACCAAATCTGACTCATGTGTTAAAGCAGGGGAATAGTGTTTATAGTTCAGGGAAATGGGTGTGCTGTTTGAAAAATGGCATTATGGTTTTGAAATTTTAGTTCAAAAGATTGGTTATAGTGTTTTAGCAATTGAGAAAAACTGTAATAATACAGTTTTTTTCAACTGCTTACACACATTTTTAAAACTTTGCCTCTTTTTTTCAAAACTTTACACACAAATCTAAGAATTGCACACACAAAAGGTAAAATGCCTCAAATCTCTTGCAAAATGAAGCACTGCATTCAAAATTTCACAAACTCGTCTCAAAAGCAAACATTTGTTTTACGTTGGAAACACCTTTGCCATAATATTATATTTTTGGATATATCCTATACACACATTTATTCAAAACCTAAAACTCTTCTTTCATGAGCTTCTATGTAAATTTCTGAACAAGATTGGAAGTAATTGGCAGAGAGATGTTGAAAAATATGGTATACCAAACTGTTATTATTATCATTATTATTATTATTATTTTACTGTAAGCATTTGTGGTTGTGAATACAGTATTACACAGTACGAAAGAAAATAAATATTCTACCAGTCAAAAGTTTTTAAACAGTAAGATTTTTAATTTTTTTTTTTAAAGAAGTCTCTTCTGCTCACCAAGCCTGCGTTTATTTGATCCAAAATACAGCAACAATAGTAAACTTTTGAATTAGTTTTACTATTTACAGTTTTTTAAGCACGATTTTCAAAACAGGGCCCGTGTTTTCAAAACACTACACACAATTAGCACAACCACACACCCAATTAGCAAAACACTACAGATCCTTTGCATAATTAAACACTCTTGTAAAAACTATACACTTATGTTTAAAAACCACACTTTTTTACCATAAGAAACACACGTTTCACATTTACTATACTCTGTTTGCACGAGTTACACTCTGCTGTGATAAACCTAAAACACTTTTAGCACTTCTACTTCCCTATGATTAGAGTAGGCTACCATCAAAGTACAAATATAAAGTAAATCCACCAAACACTACACAAGACCAGTGTTGCACACTGAAGAAACTCATTTATTTTTCAACATGCCCAAAATGTTGACATGAAGATTCATAGTACTGTAACAACATGTCACTTTACGTATTGTACTGTAAGTTTACTGTTACAAAAAAAAAAAAAAAAAAAAAAAAAACCCTAGACATTGTCTCTTCGCCTAGCTGGATCTGGCCAGAGAATTTCATCAACATCGCAGGCAATGTTGTCATTAGCAAGACACCTTGGAAAGAAACGTTTTGAATGATGAATCCATCCTTGTATTGCTGCTACCTCCATCTGGTCACAGGCCTCGTCCATGGCTTGGATGAGGGGTACCTCAGCCTGGAGACGGAGATCATATACCTTCCACCGCCATGCCGAGAAAAACTCTTCTATAGGGTTGAGGAATGGAGAGTATGGTGGAAGATATAGGACGGTGAAATGTGGATGTTGCTGAAACCAGTTCTGAACCAGAGCAGAGCGGTGGAAAGACACATTGTCCCAGACAACAATGTATTGCATATGATCGATTTGATTTGCTGCTGTTATGTTGTGCAATTGGTCCAAGAATGTAAGTATGAGTGCTGTGTTGTAAGGGCCCATATGGGCATGGCGGTGGAGGACCCCATTCTGTGTAATGGCTGCACAGAGTGTTATATTTCCCCCACGTTGCCCTGGGACATTGACTATAGCCCTGTGGCCAATGACGTTTCTCCCCCTCCTTCGTGTTCTCGTCAGGTTGAACCCAGCCTCATCTACGTAAATGAACTCATGCTGGATCTCCTCTCCATCCATTCGTAAAACTACCTGAAGAACAGTGTCAGGCAAAATTGTGTAGTTCAGTGTAGATCTAGTATACATATTACAGTACAGTAAAAGATTATGAGACAGTATGCAAGATCACACTGCTAAAGTGAATACATACCTCTGCATAATCATGCTGCAGTCGTTTCACCCTTGCGGAATTGTGCTCGAAAGGCACTCGATAAATTTGCTTCATTTGAATATGTTTTTTTTTTAGGATGCGTGCCAGTGTTGATATTGAGACCTGATGGATATCGTTGAAACTGGCATGGTTATTGACAATGAGAGCTTGGAGCTGTTTGAGTGTTATAGCACTGTTGGCCAAAACCATGTTTACTATCTCCCTCTCTTGCTGTTCTGTGAACATAGGAGGCCTTCCCCCTTGTCGTTCCTGACCCTCAATCCTATGTAGAAAAAAAAAAAACAGTAAACAATAGTACAGTAATTTCACAGGACAAGGTAACAGAAGTGCTGATACTGCATAGAATACAGTACTGTAAGCAGTTACTGAAACCGTGCAGATGTTTTTGATATGGTGATATTTTTACAATACCTATTTTCCAGTTGAAATGTTCTTATCACACTTGCCACTGTGTATCGGCTTAGATTTGGCTGTACTCGCAGTCAAGCCTCCCTCAGCGTCAGGCCGTGGTTGACAACGTGGTCAACCAGTGTTGCGCGGATCTCATTTGTTAGATTCGGTCCTCTTTGAGCACCTTCTTGTCTTCGTCTTCCTCTTCCTCTTCTTCTACCTCCAGCATGGCCTCCATCTCTTCCTCTTCCTCTGTTGATTCCTCTTCCTCCACTTCCTCCTCCTCCTTCTTGTCCTCCTCCTCGTTGTCCTCCTCGTCATCTTACTCTTTCTCTGACTCTTTCCATTGTGCTTGAAGACCGATGAACTCACCTGTTGGTTTTTATAGTGCTTAAACACCTGATTGGTGTGTCTACAATTAAGCAAACAAGTGTTTGCACACCTGATGACTGTGTTGAACCAATTGGTTGGACGGTGCGGTAATTTGACAGTCAGTGCTTTGGTATTGCAAGGAAGTGACTTCATGATAGATTTTTGTGTGTAATGTATGTTAAGTGTGTTTAGGGTTTTGCAAATCACTGTGTGTAGAGTTTTGCAACAAGTGTGAGGTTGACAATGTGCTTATAGTTGTGCAAATATGGGCTGATGTTTTGCTTCTTGAGTGTAAGGTTTTGCTAATAGTGTACTACTTTTAATTTTAGTCTGTAAGCAATCCAAAAAAACTGTAAAATAACTGTTTTCTATTTGAATATATTTTAAAATGTAATTTATTCCTGTGATTTCAAAGCTGAATTTTTAGCATCATTACTGCAGTGACATGATCCTTCAGAAATCATTCTAATATTCTGATTTGCTGCTCAGAAAAAAAACAAACATTTATTATTATTATTATTATTATTATTATTATTTTGTTGAAAACAGCTGAGTAGATTTTTTTCAGGTTTCTTTGATTAATACAAAGTTCAGAAGACCATCATTTATATAGAAATTTTTCTATTCATCAAAGAATCCTGAAAAAAAGGTACTTAACTGCTTTAAATATTAATGACAATAATAATAATAACTAGATATGTACATTTCCTGAAGAAAATGTGAGTGGTGCTTGCCGTGGCAAAACTCGGACACTCGGTTGCTAGGGTGTTGCTGTGCAGTTGCTAGGGTAATTGGGGTGGTTGCTAGGGTACCCAGGGTGGTTGCTAAGGTGTTGCTATGCCATTGCTAGGGTATCCAGAGTGGTTGCTAGGGTGTTGCTATGCGGTTGCTAGGGTAACTGGGCTGGTTGCTAGGGCGGTTGCTATGGTACCCAGGATGGTTGCTAAGGTGTTGCTATGCGGTTGCTAGGGTAACCAGGGTGGTTGCTAGGGTGTTGCTATGCGGTTGCTAGGGTAACTGGGCTGGTTGCTAGGGCGGTTGCTATGGTACCCAGGGTGGTTGCTAAGGTGTTGCTATGCGGTTGCTAGGGTAACCAGGGTGGTTGCTAGGGCGGTTGCTAGGGTACCCAGGGTGGTTGCTAAGGTGTTGCTATGCGGTTGCTAGGGTAACCAGGGTGGTTGCTAGGGCGGTTGCTAGGGTACCCAGGGTGGTTGCTAAGCTGTTGCTAAGCGGTTGCTAGAGTAACCAGGGTGGTTGCTAGGGTGTTGCTATGCGGTTGCTAGGGTAACTGGGCTGGTTGCTAGGGCGGTTGCTATGGTACCCAGGGTGGTTGCTAAGGTGTTGCTATGCCGTTGCTAGGGTGCTCGATAGTGGTTGCTAGGGCGTGGCTAGGAAGTGGTGAAGGTGATTCGTGATTGGCTGTTTGCTGCCCTGAGTTAAACAAACCCACCCCCATGTCTCTATGACACTGTGATCCAAAGATATCCATCTGGGTCTTTTATAATGGTGGTCTATGGGATCTGTTGCTAGGGTGCTCTAAATGGTTGCTAGGGCGTGGCTTGACAGCTTATCGGTCATCCTGAGAGTCTGATTGGTTGTCTGAGTTAAATGAGCCCTCCCCCATGTCTCTATGACATTGTGATGCAGAGTTATGTTCAATGCAAAATTCCTATGTAAATTACCATAGTAGGAAAAAAAACATGCTTTTCATGGGCCGTCCCTCCCCATAGTATGTCAATGGGGCCACTTTGGGGGGCTCTTGCGCCCCAGGGGTACAACTTATACCCCATTGTGAGGTATGTTCTCGCACAGCTTGCGAGCCTCTCCAGATATGGCGAATCGCGTGTTCCTACGAAATTCTCGCTCTGCGCTATGACCCCTCAAATTTGGCCGCAATGCATTGTCTATGGGATTTTTCGGCTGATTTTTCGCCCCGTGTACGAACATCGTACACCCGATCGCTTATAAAAGTCATAGCACACCATTCCCGAATAGGCCGCACGATTTGACGCCCGTTTCATGGGTCTGTGACAAAAACTGCGGGACGAGTTACGCGCCGAAATTTGCACGGAAGAAAAATAAGAAGAATAATAATAAGTATGTGAGATAATAATAGTGATGCTTCGCCTTTGGCAAGCACCACTAATAATAATAATAAATGTTTCTTGCACAGCAAATCAGCACATAAGAAAGATTTCTGAAGGATCATGTGACACTGAAGACTGGAGTATTGATGCTGTAAATTCAAAAGCTTTTTGTCTATATCACAATACATTACATATTTACAATATATTCACATAGAAAACAGTTATTTTAAATAGTTTAAATATTTCACAATATGCATTGCATAATTCATAATTTTGAAAAAGGTGATTATTCCAAGGCCTATTCTAAAACCATGATTGGTTGGTGTTAAGTAAAGCAATGAGTGTTTGCACAAGTGAGGTGTTAGTGTGAGGCACTGATGAATTAGTGTGGCATTCTGACTGGTTGTGTTTGAAATAAAAAAATCAAGATACTTCCTTTTAGATTCTTGTGTGTTACATAAAGAATTGTGTGTTGTGTTTTGCAAAAAGTGTTTTATGAAATTGAAAACTGAGTCAAAGGCCAAGAATTAGTGTATGGTTTTGCAGATTTGGTGTGTGGTTCTGGTGTTTGAGTGTCAGGTTTTAGAAACTGTGACAAGTAAAGATTTTGTGTGTAAGCAGTTGGAAAAAACTGTAATGACATTACTTGTGCATATAACACACAATATGAGATCCATTAAAAGTAAATAAATAAATAAAAATTCAGGCAGCTGAACTCTTCATTTTGTGTGTGTGTGTGTGAATTTGTGGATTCATTTAGATAGTATGTGTACAGCATCGTGAAGAAGTCATCAGTACTTTAAGGAATGTAAAAGAAAAGTGACAGAATTGCTGCAGTAAAGATTTTTTTTTTTTTTGGAAAAATGAAGTGGCCAATAAAGCCATGATCATAAATTAAAAAATTGCCTTGCCTTTTGCCCTCTACCTCTCCTCCCTAGTCAGAATGTCAGAAAGTCAGAAAGAGCTTTATTCCCTAATATGTTCACACAAGAAATCTGATATGGTGACAGAAGCTTCCAGTGCAGAAAGTATACAGACTAGTGCAAACATACATGATGGTGCAGACATGCATAAGAATTATAACACTACTGTAATATAACACTACATAATAAAAAATGTAATTGTTTAAATGAATGCACAGATATTATTTACAAGTGTGCAGTTTATAAATGTACAATTTTCGGATTTATATGTATAAATGTGTCAGTTATGATGGACAGTTTCTAGTAATGAATGTTGTAATTGTTCTTGTGTCTGGCCGTTCTGGAGGTTGGTGCTCTGTAGTGCAGACCAGAAGGCAACAGTTCGAACAGGGAGTGAGCTGGGTGTGTGGGGTCCGAAGTGATTTTATTAGCCCTTTTCCTCACTCTGGAGGTGTAAAGATCTTGGAGGTCGGGCAGAGGAGCACCAATAATCCTCTTAGCAGTCCTAACTGTCCATTGTAATCTCTTGATGTCTGATTTGGTAGCTGAACCAAACCAGACAGTCCTGGTCTAACTACTCCTCTCACACCTTGTCCTCTCCCTGGTCCAACCAGTCCTCTCATTAGTCCAACTCTCCCTCATCTAGACTTTTTCATTCTTTTTTTTTTGCTTCTCTGTATTGTTTTGAACAAAACCAATCCAGAGTGCGTTTTTTATTGTGCTTGGGCATGTAATGGAAATACTTGAAATTATTCATTAAGATTGAAATCAGCTATTTCTCAATTATTAGAAATTAAAATAATTCTTATCAGCTCTTTTGAGCTGCTGTTGCTGCAGAAGCAGAGGCTAACCACTATAGTTAAAGTTTGGAACATTAGGTCTTCATTTCTGTCATGCTGTGTTTAAGCATTTGTAAAAAAGGTAAGAAAGATCCATGATTTTGGTATGAAGTAAGCTTGTGTGAAAAGAAAATTTAAGCATTTTTAGAAACGTATGAATTGACTGAATATTGTGTGAAAACAACATGAATTGTGTTAACGGTATGGCTATAACAAACAGATGTTGTGACAATTGTGTTTAGAGTTTTGAAAATGTGACTGCAGATGTTAGCAATTGAAAAAAAATGTAAATCCTGCCTCGTCTACATAAATAAATTCTTGCAGTGTCTGATTTAGCCTCCAACTCCATAACTCTCTAAAAGAAATCAAACACAAGATGTTTAAATGCTTTTTACAGTGTGGGAAAGCTTACTTGAGTAGCAAAAGACAATACTGAAAAAGTGCAGAATAGTGTAAAAGTCACTCTAGAATCAGATATACGGTGTAGGTACCTGGACATATTGATGTCGGAGTTCCTTGACCCGCTCACTGGTACAGCTGTTTCATTCGAATTCTGTGTTTGTTTAGAGTTCGAGCGATGGTAGCCAGGCTGATGCTTTCCACATTCTGGAAAGCCAGGTTGTCCTGTACAATTCTGGCCTGAATTTCTCTGAGTTTTATTGCATTGTCAACAATGACCCATCCTACAATTGCATGCTCTTGGTCCTCACTGTCGCGATTTAGCTCAAACGGAAATGTATATAAATAATTACAATTACAGTTTTTCTCGATTGCTAAAACACTATAACCAGTCTTTTAAACTAAAATTTCAAAACCATAATGCCATTTTTCAAAAAGCACACCCATTTCCCTGAACTATAAACACTATTCCCCTACTTTAACACATGAGTCAGATTTGGTGAACTGTTACTGCAAAACTCTACACACAAATCCCTACATTTCTTAGTGCTTACCCCATGTGGTCATTTAGAAAGCACTAGTATTCAATATTGTTCACTCAAGTCTGCAAAGTTTGAGCTCAATTAGCACACAATTACCCAAGTGGAAACACTAGGAGTCAAAATTTATCACACACCAATCAGAACCTTCGATGGAGATAAAAGTGCCAAAGTCAGCTTACAGTTTGGTGCATTTCTCAGCTCAGAAATGAAATTCTCAAAACTACTTGTTCAACCTCCACATCATCTAGTCACTTGTGCACATCATAAAATGTTTCTAATTTTTTAAAAACAAATTGCGTTTGCTTTGGTATGTTCATGCAACTGATTATGCAACTGATTTGTCTGCGGTTTCCTACATTATCAGTTCCTATTGTCATGTTGCTCAAAATGTATTACATGTATATAGTTCTCTGTGCTATAGTCTTACCCCTCAAAATATCAAGTCATTAGCTCATGGAATATGTCTTTACAGTAAATGCTAAATTTTTGATCTAGTTGTCATAAACTGTCAAGCATATTCTACACATTTCTATTAGACTTTTTGTAAATTTGCCATGAATTGTTCAAGTGAATATTGACTTTCACTAATGTAGAAACTACAGATCAACCAATGATAAAGCAGTTCTCTGAAACAGCTCAAAGGTACATCTCAACATCTCATGAACCTTCAACTGGAAAGCATAAATAGACAGAGGACAACACAAGAGTTACAAATTCTGACAGTGGACTTTCTAATTTATATTTCCGCCTTTACTCTTATTTCTTTTTCTTTTCTATTTCACAGTGACTTTGTAATGTATTTGTATTTTATTTATTTATTTTTTTTTATCTATATATATATATTTTTTTTTGTCCGACGACGACTACTAAAATTGTAAGTGTGAATCCTATCCGGTCTTTTTCAGTCATAAACCCCGCATACAGTAATGTGAAATTTCAAAGAGGAAGAGTAGGAGGTAAAAGAGAAAGAGGATGAGACGAAGGAGGAGGAGGATGACAACAACATGGAAGAGAAATAGGAAGGGCAAGGGCAAGAAAACAAGCAGTCTCATATATTTTAGTTGATGCATGCCAGGGTTGGATCAGGCTTGCAAGAGTGCTACCTTTTTTTTACCAGCAGTTTTACCACTGCTGCCTGTCCAGGGCCAATTTAGTCTGTGATGTTGAGGAGGTTCTTTGGCCTGTTCCAGAACAAAGACAGGATGCTGGGGCAGAACAATTATTTTTGTTGTCTACAGTACAATAAATTAAGGATTAAAACACTTGCAAATGCATACATTTGTTGTGTTCATCATGTGAATTTTTTTTTTTTTCAAGCAACACTTGTTACCAGTTTTCGTAGTATTGTTTTGAATTGATGATCTCATCAGTGTGTAAAACTGTGTTGTAGTGTGTGTGTTTTTGAGGGTTTGTGTGTCATGTCTAAGAGAAAAGTTTGTTTTTTTCAGCAAGATTGAATTGTTTTGAGTGGAGAGCTTCATTTTGACCTGAATATAGTAAGTTCGGGGAATTGAGTTAGAAGTTACGGATTTGTGTCTAGAGTTTTGCAAAACCGAGGCATAATTTCAAGAAATGTGTTTAAGCAGTTGAGAAAAACTGTAATTATGATTACAGTTTTTCTCAATTGCTACACAATACAACACAGTTTTACACACTGATGAGATCAATTCAAAACAATACTATGAAAACTGGTAATAAGTGTTGCTTGGAAAAAAAATTTTACATGATGAATACAACAAATGTATGCATTTGCAAGTGTTTTAGTCCTTAATTTATTGTACTGTAGAGTACAGCACAAAACAGCAAACAACAACAAAAATAATTATTCTGCCCCAGCATCCTGTCTTTGGTCTGGGACAGGCCAAACAACCTCCTCAACATCACACTCTAATTGGTTATAACCCTGGCACGCATCAACTAAAATATATAAGACTGCTTGTTTTCTTGCCCTTGCCCTTCCTATTTCTCTTTCATGTTGTTGTCGTCCTCCTCCTCCTTCTTCTCCTCCTCTTCTTCTTTCACCTCCTATTCTTTGTCTTCGAAATTGCATATTACTGTATGCGGGATATTGATTGAAAAAGACCAGATAGGATACACAGTTACACTTTTACTAGTGGTCTGACAAAAAAACAAAACAAAAAACAAATCAACATAAAAAAATGAAATAAAATATAAATATAAATTAGGAAGTCCACTGTCAGAATTGGTAACTCTTGTGTTCTCTGTCTATATATGCTTTCCAATTGAAGGTTCATGAGATGTTGAGATGTACCTTTGAGCTATTACAGAGAACTGCTTTAACATTGGTTGATCTGTAGTCTCTACATTAGTGAAAGTCAGTATTCACTTGAACAATTCATGGCAAATTTACAAAAAGTCTAATAGAAATGTGTAGAATATGCTTGACAGCTAGATCAAAAAAGCATTTATTGCAAAGACATATACGATGAGCTAATGACTTGATGTTTTGAGGGGAAAGACTATAGCAACATGACAATAGGAACGGATAATGTAGGAAACAGCAGACAAATCAGTTGCATAATCAGTTGCATGAATGTACCAAAGCAAACGCAACTTGTTAAAAAAAATTAGAAACATTTTATGATGTGCACAAGTGACTAGATGATGTGGAGGTTGAACAAGTAGTTTTGAGAATTTCATTTCTGATTTGAGAAATGCACCAAACTGTAAGCTGACTTTAGCACTTTTATCTCCATCGAAGGTTCTGATTGGTGTGTGATAGATTTTGACTCCTAGTGTTTCCACTTGGGTAATTGTGTGCTAATTGAGCTCAAACTTTGCAGACTTGAGTGAACAATATTGAATGCTAATGCTTTCTAAATGATCACATGGTGTAAGCACTGAGAAATGTAGGGATTTGTGTGTAGAGTTTTGCAGTAACAGTTCACCAAATCTGACTCATGTGTTAAAGCAGGGGAATAGTGTTTATAGTTCAGGGAAATGGGTGTGCTTTTTGAAAAATGGCATTATGGTTTTGAAATTTTAGTTCAAAAGACTGGTTATAGTGTTTTAGCAATCGAGAAAAACTGTAATTACAATTATTTATATCAGCTGCCAGGAGTAACTGTAGCAGAATCAATTTTCCATCAACTAATCTGTTTGCTCAGCGAACATTCAGTATAATCTATCATCTCTAAGATATGATATTTTCTTGGCCACAGAAAATAACTTTCTTAAAGTACTGTTGCATTAGAGCATGTAGCTCGAATCGGAATCGTGAAGGGACATTAATTTGCAAGGCAGAATCAGAATCAGAACTCCTGTAATTTGTGCACAATAGTTTATTAACGAAGGACTAACACATAACTAATCTAAACAAACAAACATGAAATCACTCATACATGGGGGGATGGTCAGTGAGAAGCAGTTAGAGAGAGACAAGGAAATGAAGCTATGAAAAGAGTCAGTTAACCACCTGAGCAAAACCATCAGTGCTGTCTACAGCTTATACTAAACCTCTGTTTTGTTTAATTAAATGTACGATACTTGCATTGCCTTGGTCGTTGAACAAGTGTCCGAATGCAGTCTCTGGTGAAAGTCTTGGTTTGGAGCAGTGGTGGTTTTGGAAGTGCAATCACGTTCTTCCGGGTCTGAAGAGTGATGAATTCCAAAGATGTTCTGACTCAGTGGTGACTGGGAGTTTCTTCCCATGTGAAAAGTGAAGAAGAACCAAGAGCTGAGAGGGACTCAGCTGAAGTCCTGTGATCTTTGGGGAATGGAAAGACGAGGCCGCAAGGCCTGGCACGCGCTTAGGGAAGTCCTGAAGCATTCTAGCTCATCCTCCTCATCCTTGTAGGTTCTAAAAGAACCTCTGGCTGACTGAGGCGAGTCATGAAGATGAATTCCAGGGTTGAGTGAAAATGTCTGGCTCTTTGTGGTCGAGAGCCACAGCTCTGTATGTTGGGGCCTGTCGGGCCCGCCGGGCACGCCCTGTGCTGGCTCAGGCTCCCCGTGGGTTCCTCCACACAGGCAGCAATCAGAAGACGTTGCAGACGAAGAAGACAGTGAAGAGAGAGAAAAAGAGAGATCGGTCGATGCTTTTAAATTCTCTGGAGGCTGTGCCTCCAGGAGGTCCATGAACCAATGGTAACTTTCGCCTTTAGAGGGAAAGACTCTTTGTCTGTGAGCATGGTATTTTGCATATGTAATTCGATTGGGTGTTGATGCAAAAACTACTAAGGTTTCTTAAACACTAATATGTTGCATAGGTATCAACATCTAATTTACACCATCTTTTAGATCATCAAAATACAAATTCAAAGAAACCAAACATGACATAGGTGGGTTATACAGCTAGTCATCTATCATAACGCATGCATAAAACAGTAGAAAGACAAATACAAATACAACAGACAAAATTAAAATACAATGCAGTAATACTGTACACAATGACCTGGGCTATGTGTGATAGGAAGGTCAAAGAAAGGTTTGTCTGTGAATGAATAAGAAAGGAGTCTATTTCTGTAGGCATTATGTCTTTCCTATGGCAAATGTAGCATGGGCAGATGTGCATTCCTCTAGGCAATAAAACCTCTAATCAGATTGTTGTCCTGGCAACTGAGCCTTTTTTGGGGTGTTAGTTGCTTTGGGGGGGGTTGTCTCCAGAGCTCCAGCATGTAGCTGGCTTGTTGTGTTTAAAGACTATTTGTTAAATGTAACAATTAATGTATGTCTGATTGGTCCAGACGCTACATCACTGAGCAGCTTTCTTCTTCACTCAGAGCAAGGAAGTCATTATGTCCTTTAGAGGAACAAAAAATGTACATATTTGTATTTGTATCTGCTGGTGGCCAGCAATTTGTGATACATTACAACTACAATTATGGCTCTCATGAAATGCATTACTTACCTGTTGGTCTGTTGAAAAATTCGGATAATGGAAGCCACAGTTGACCGTCTGAGATTAGGCTGGACTCTTTCACCTGCCTCTCTCAGTGACAGACCATGGTTTATCACATGGTCTATGATGGTGGCTCTTATTTCGTCAGTGACAACAGCTGTTACTGTCTTTTGAACTGCACCACGCATTCTTACTCCTCTCCCTCTACCTCTCCTTCTCTCTTGTCCTGGTTCAACTACTCCTCTCCCTAGTCCAACTTGTCCTCTCCCTGGTCCAACCAGTCCTCTCCCTCGTCCAACTCTTCCTCAACCAGACATTTTGTTTTTCTTTTTCTGCTTTGCTGTTGTTCTGTATTGTTTTGAACAAAACCAATCCAGAGAGTACCTTTTTATTGTGCATGGCCTGTTGTTCTTCTGCTGTTGTTGCAGAAGTGGAGGCTTTACACTATATTTAAAGTCTGGAACACTGAGTCTTCATTTCTGTCATGCTGTGTTTAAGAATTAGTAAAAAAGATAAGAAAGGTTCATGATTTTGGTATGGAGTAAGCTTGTGTGAAAAGAAAATTTAAGTATTTTAGAAACATGTGAATTGACTGAATATTGTGTAAAAAATTGTGTTTATTTATTTTCATTTATTTTTTTATTTACATATTGTGTTTTTTATTTTCACACAATATGCAATCAATTATCATGTTTCTTTTGATTTGGTCTTGTGGATGCAGAACAACACAAAAAATCTGAGAGAGAGAAAAAAAAAGGCCTGGCAGAGAGAGAGGAGTAGTTCAGAAAAACAGGAGAAGAGGTAGGAGAAAGGAGTAAGAATGTGTTGGACTGTGCATTTTTATGTTTGTTTGTTTGTCTTCCACCTTTACACATGTGAAACCTATGAAAACTTACTTCTGCCATAGAATATAAAGGGTAATTTGACTTTTGTAGCTCACAATTCTGATTTTTTTTTTCAATATTTTTTTTTGCAATTTGTTTTTTTTTTTTTCTTTTTTTGCAATTGTGAATATACAGTATCTCTAATTTTGATAAAGTCTGAATTGCAAGATGTAAACTCACAATTCCAGTAGAAGTCTGAATTGTGAGATCAAAAGATTACTGTTTTTATTTTATTTTTCTTATACTGTGACGGAAACAAGTTTGCATAGTAACCAAAGGCCATGTATATTGGATTTTCTCTTGTACATTCTATAAAGTGATTCATTGACTTATTGAGCTGTATGTTGCCAAGAACAAACACAATCAACACTTAAAAATGTTAAACGGGTTTCAGTTGAAGGTAAACTGAAAGCTAAATTACAGAAAAATATTAATTTTTATATTGTCTATTATATGCAGGTAGAACTGAAACATGACAAGCAATGCAGTTTTTGTAAAGCCATCAACTATTAGTATTTTGACAGTCACTGATTGACTATATGTTTCTGTTGGATAGAAACTATGTTTTGACTGAGATTGACTATATGTTTCTGTTGGATAGAAACTATGTTTTGACTGAATGATTCTATTTTGAATCAGGTTTGCTGTGTTTTGAAATAGTATATGTAGAAAAGGGTATTCAGCATTTTGAAATGTAGAGTTTGTATTCATTTAACAAAATGTGGTTTTGGCCACAAAATGAACTATTTGGCTAATTGTGTGATGTAGGTGTGTTGCTGTGTTAAGAGTTTAGAAAAAGTACTTTAAGTATTGGTAAATGCTTGTTAGCAGTTGAAAAAAACTGTAATCGAAAGCTAAAAAGAACATATCAGTCTTTACGTCTTCAGTGATTTACAATATACTTTAAGAAAATCAATAAAAAAGAAAAAAAGCAGCATACAGTTCTCGTGAGAAAACCAAAAGTCAATAATGGCATGGAATAAATTATGTAACTTATCTTGATGTGCTTCTCTCTGAATAAGTTAAATCTTCATTTGCCTTACACAAAATGATAAGTGCAACAGCTCTGAAATCGCTATGATTAACTATCGCTTAGAATTGGACATGACTGTTATGTTTGCTTCTAAAACAGACCAGCATATTTCCAATTTGAATCAGACATGATGAATGAAACAAACCATTCTGATTTTAAAGGTAGTATAAAACCACGCTTGAACCATTGAACCATGAGAAGTGTAGCATGTTTAAAATAATAGTAATAAAAAAATATAATAAAATTAAATAAAATTAAATAAATAAATTAAGATTTGAGACTCATGTAGAGACACATGTTGTTTCTTTACTTTCAATAAGATGTGCTAAAGATACTGTAGATAATTCAGAATAGATCATTCCGAACACAGTCCATTAGGGATCCTAAATAGCTGAAATCTTCTCTGAACTTTTGCACACTGACTTGGTTTTAAAGATAAGGATTGTAAATTAGGAGAGGGCATGTTGCTTGAAAATAACACTGATTAGGACATGACTCTATATATGTATAGATGTCACTACAGAAAATGGTAATTAGTAGTAGCTACAGGGATGTGATTTTAAATATGAGGTAAGATGATCAGATCTTATGCATCATAGCAGTTGCATTCCTCGCCCTGGATGTTGAATGATTGGTCGAATGATTGCGATGCTAAATGACAAAACATAGTAACAGCTATGATGCATAAGATCTGATCATCTTACCTCATATACGGGCCATATGAAGACTAACAGGAACAGGAACTATGTTGCTTAGCGGAACACTAGCATTTGTGGGATTTGTAATTTGCCTATAATAAAATAATGTTTTGTTGAAAGTTTTTGTACATAATATGTTTGTACTGTATCCTTTAACTGTAAGCAATATTAAGAATATATAGTGACAGTTAAAAAAGTCAGGGCTGGGTTGCGGCAGGAAGGGCATTCGGCATAAAACGTGCCAAAGCAGCTGTGCCGATCACTCTGTTGTGGTGACCCCTGATAAAAGGGATCAAGCTGAAGGAGAGAGAGAGAGTAACAGCAAAAGAAGCCAAAGGCCCTACAAGCCCTTTAGCCCTTGCGTTTTACAAGTTTTATATAACATTACTTTGAACATAGTGGTACTAGTCTGGTCTTTCTTCCCAACAACAACCTTTGACCTATGTAAAATTTCACATGAAAGAAAAAAAAATCAATCAAGGTTGCCTAAAAGCAGTGGTTGCTGTTGGCTGATGCAATCAGTGAGTTCCATCAGTTCCACTGCTGACGGGCAAGTCTTGGGTGGTGTTTATGAAACAGCTTTTGCCTTTGGCCTGCCACACTGGCTGATGGAACTTTGGACCTGTCGCAACCTTTGTTTAACCCCGTAAGTGAACTGAATAGATCCGAGTATAAAAGATGCTAGCCAGGCGATCACCGTCAGTCTCCAGTCCGAGGAAGACTCGCTGTAGTCTCAGGGCTTCTTCTGACCTAGCATGGGGAATATGAAGCTCTGCCTATTGGTGCTCCTTGGCACTTATGCTATAGCCCGTGAGTATAAATGTTCCTTTCTAGTATAATGTTCATTAATGTTTCATTAGTGCATTTCATCTACTGAAAATATTTTATTTAGTGTTCTATCATATTATCTATATTTAGCTTGTCATGTGAAAGGTTAAATTCACCTAAAATTAGATTTTTTTTACATTTAATATTTGATTTACCTTTTAATATATTTATCTATTTTTAGTTTTGTTTACATATTTTTTTCTAATCATAATTGCATTATGACTTTCTCACCAGAGCAAGAAACTGAGTCAAATTCTCATCCAGAATGCCACTGTAAGTATTTTTCTTTCTTTATTTCTTATCTTTTGACGACATATAATTTGTATTCGAGGTGTCTAGGACTCACACATGTTGAAGCATCCCTTTAATTTATCTTTATCTTCTACCTATTGGACTGTACCTATTGCTGTTGTCACTTACTTTGAACCCTCAATAAATGACATCACCATTTTAACGTAGCCATTTACTTTTTATCAACAACATGCAGTGATTGAGTCAGGATGTCAGAGTCCAGATTTCTTATTGCTTGTCTTGATTAGATAAAACAATATAATTAAGTTAAAATGTAATGAAAGTTTTAAAGTTTTAAAGTTCTATCAAAAAAATTCCTATACATATATATAAGATATATCCTATAATACAATATATGATATTTTAGTTAAAATATTTTTGAACAACAAGAAATTCATTGAAAAATAAATGTATTGAGAATATTTTGCAGTGTGTGGTTACTCTTTCAAAAATATAATTTTTGTATTAACCTAGTGTTCATCATTTACAGTATCTAAAAGATTTAGGATCTACAAAAAATATACATATCAGTATGAAGCTGAGATCCAGAACAGGGTGACTGGGACCTCCATTCTCACAAATGGTCCCAAAATCTCCTGCAAGGTGCATTTAAAAAATCATATAACAGTTCAGTTTCTCAATATGTCTTTTGTGGTCTTTATTCTTTAGAGTTATTAACACCCTTCCATCCATAGGTTGAAATTGATGTGCCTGTGGCATGCAGCTTTGAGCTCCATACCAGTGAGTGCTCCCTAACTGAGGTGGTCGGAACAGATGCAAATGGGGCGCCCATCTATGCACCTGCTGCTGAGGCCCAAGCCTTTCAAGCAGCCATAGAAAAGTATGTCTCCTATCCTTTTAGAGAAACTGGATCAAATGACAGTGTTAGGTCTGCAAATATTCAAAATGAGCACAGCCAATATTGCTAAAATATACCAACAGCTAATGGAAAATAAAATCTCTGAAAAATACATTGTGAGGCTGGTCTCCAGTTTATAATAAACAGCTTTAAAAATTAATCAGAAACTTTTCAACGAGTGATTCAACAGCTATTCCTTTTCTTTGCACAGGAATGTACTGAAGTTCGTAGTTGAGGGAGAGACAGGTGTGACACTCTATCCTGAGGGAGATGAAACCAACATCCTCAACTTCAAGAGGGGTATCATCTCTGCTCTGATTGTTCCTGTTATGGAGATAGAGGAGAGCAAAGACATGGTACATAAACATGTTTCTTCTTTCTTAAAGCCTTAATTTGTAAAGATATGAATTGTCATTTATTGTATTGTTAACATTGTTGGACATAACAGCATTGCTTAACCACTTAACAACTAAGCAGATAAGATCTGAATCTTCTTATCTGGAATAATAAATTCCAATAAGGGTACAAGTTAATCTTGACCCACGTAGTCAGCAATCTACTGACTGAAAATAAATGGGGATCCTTTACCCCAATCTGCCCCAGACCACCAAATAATTCACTAAAAATTCTGAAAATAGAAAGATATATTTCATAAAAACATACAATACAAAACACCTGCAGTTGTTTTACTTTCACCACATCTACAGTGCACATGTGTGGTGTAACGCAACTAAAGACAAATCTAAATCTAATCTCATCTTCTCCCAGCATGAACTACTTCTGACATGAAGGACAGTACCTATGTACCCCCAGCCACACATTTATTTGCACTGATTTAGATTACCTTATTTAATCTAGGTCACTGTCCATGGAATCTGTGCCACTGATGTCAAGGTCAACGCCAAGGAAGATATTGCCACTGAAGTCACTCTCACTAGGGACCTGTCAGGATGTGATACTTTCAAAACCCAAAGAAGCCACACTAGCCCTCTTGCCATCATCACTGGTTTGGTGAGACTTTTTTTTTTTGTTAAATCATACTGTAGCGTAGCCACATAAGGGGAAGTTTATTTATATGATTGGTTGCCAATAAGAAGTTGTCTATTATTGTCTATTATGTTTATTGCTACCGGTGAGACCGACCTGAACTCTAATATATGTATATAGTGTATATAGTGTACAGTTTGGATGCTGAGAGACATCACATTGCACGTACACTCACACATTTTTGTATTCTACTGATTCTGCTTGCTCCGGCACTTTGTTATCTTTATATGAATAATGCACTTTGTTTGGATAAGGAGGCTGTCTGTGTACGTTCATTCGTTCATTCATACATACACATACAAAAATCTCCCCTTTCAAAGTGTGTAAATTGTTACAGTACCCTCTGCAATCTTGCAGTCATTGTTACTTAGTTTATTTTTATTTTTAAATTCAGTTGAATTAAATTCAGTCTCATTAATCATCATCCTCCATGCAAGTACTGAATGTTTAAATAAACAGGTAATGATTAGGCAGGTAAATGCTAACCAATATTATGACCATTATGAAAAATAATTTTCAAGAAACATATAATGTATTTATATTTATATTTATTTGTCAACAGCAATACCCTCTGTCCAAGCTGATTGGCAGTACCCAGTCCTGCAACTATAAGTTTGACAACCAAAAGAAGCACATGGCCTCTGCCACATGCACAGAGAAGCACATATTCCTTCCTTTCTCTTACCAGTAAGTGACACTGACATCATATCACTTGCTACTTTTTCTAATGATGTGTGTGCATGAATGGACCATCATTATGATTCATTCATATGTTTTTTTTTTCTTTGCAGAAATAAGTATGGCATCTCTTCTGTTGTTAAACAAATCTTAACTCTCGAGGGAATCAGCAAGATTAATGACAGAGTGTTTGATTATCGTGAGTGTTCCCAGTTTCACTACATATATATATAGAGAGAGAGAGAGACAGAGAGATTTGACATCTTTGGAGATTCAATTTGTCTGGTTAAAAATTATAGAACTTTTGGTAATATGCTTATTTCGTTTTTCCCTGGTTGTGACTATGTAGCCTTTCACTCACATATCATCCCTCTCTCCAACATACAGGTTCTACTTACCCCAAACACTTGGCTTTAGAGGAAATGGAGGATAAAGCCTCAGCCCAGAACTCTGAGGCTCTGCTGTCTATCTTCAGGAAGCTGAAATCCATGAACGAAAAACCAGATCGGCAGCTGAGGGCCAGCACTTTCCAGAGTTTGGTGTCTGAACTCCGTGGACTCGAGCATGATGTTTTGCAGCAGACCATTACTCAGATGGCGGAGGAGAATAAGTTCTTAACCTGGCAGGCCTTAATTCAGTGTGGCACCCCAGAGTGTGGCAGTGCCATATTTAGTATTCTGAAGACCTTTGACATTGATGCCATTGAGGTAGACGCTGCTGTCTATGCTCTAGGAATGATGCTCAGACCTACTGGCCTCTTGGTGAAAGACATACTGGAGATTGCGCAAACCAAGAAGAGCAGGCCAATAATGTACTCTCTTAGCAATGTTGTAAGGAGGTACACAAATTATTTTTCATTTCTAGACTGCTTAAGTCCTTTCATTTCCTTGCTCAAAAGATTAGTATAGAACAGCATGAATTTTCAAGATTGTCCAGGCTGTTTCATATCAGTTCAGTGCCATGGTGTCAGATGCAAAACACAGTTGGTGAAGACTGTCACTTGTATGGTCTTTCTAGTGAAGCTGATCCACCAAAGTAATTGTGCTTTGTAAGATATAAGCACACCATAATCCAAAGCACAACGTATGCTGGTGATCAGTTATGATATCTTCATTTAGCTAAAGTGTTTGTCAGTATATCGCTACAGTATGCTGAGCATTTATAATATATCTCTTCAGGCACTTCCAAGCTGAGGGTCAGCTCACCTCTGAGATTCTTGAGGTGTATAACTTCATTACCTCCATCCTTGGTGCTGACTGTGCTGGCGAGAAAGATCTGACATATTTGACCTTAAGGGTGTGTGTTTTAACTTCTATATTTCTGGACATTTTCACATTAGGAAAACAACTTATTTTATTGTAATCTGTCCTGTTTAGGTGATTGGAAACATGGGTGAGGCTATGGAAGCAGCTGATCCTAACATAAAGACCACTCTGCTTAAGTGTATGAGACAGCCTGCAACCACCCTGTCAGTACAGATGTCTGCTATTCAGGCTTTCAGACGAATGTCTGTGACTCCTGATGTAAGAGTTCCAGGATTTGTTCAACAATTTATATTTCTTCAGAATCAAATGTGTCTTGTGTATTAAATTATCCTACCAAGAAAACCAACTTCACACTCCAATCTCTTTTTTCATGTTTAGGTCCGTTCCAACATTCAGAGAGTGGCCCTTTATGCCAAAGGTGCTGTTCAGAAGAGACTGGCTGCATATCTTATCTTGATGAAAAAGCCAGAGGCAAGTGACCTGGAGGTTGTGAGGAAGATCCTTACCCAGGACCAGAATGTGCAAGTCAAGTCCTTTGTGACTTCTCATGTCTACAACATTATTCATTCCAGGGATCCTGAAATGAAAGAGTAGGTTACTTAGTTTGTCAGTTGTCAACTGAATTCCAAACACATCAGCTACTCTCCATCATTTATTTTGGTCTTTATCCTCAAAACTATAACGTTTTTTCTTCTCAGGTTGGGCAAAACAATAGTCAAGCTCATGCAGGATGATGACTTGCTTACCCATTCAAATTACACTCAGCTCTCTCGTAACTATAAGATGGATATATTTATGCCAGGCAGTGATGTCATGGGCTCCAATATGCAGGGAAGCATCATCTTTGATCCTAGCAGCCAGTTGCCCAGGGAGGTTATGCTGGACACAACCCTGAAAGCTTTCGGTTACAACCTTGACTTCATGGAGGTAGGAATGTTCAAGTTTTGCACTTAATTAGTTGAAAAAATCAATTGATGTATGATTCGATATATGACATCAAATGTAGAGCTGGGTAGAGTACTTACAAACTGTAACCTGTTACTGATTCCAAATTACATGAAAAATGATAGTTAGTAATGCAATCCATTACATTAAAGATTTTAGGTAATATGATCAGACTACTTTAAGATTTGGCTACTTTTAGATTACTTTTGACCTTTTTCATTTATTTCTATTTCATTATTATTAACAACATTAAGTGCATTACACATTATATTGCGTCATGGTTTCACAAATTGGGGTTTGGCAAGGAAATATTTTTAAAAGCTGTTAATTAAAATGTTAAATTAAAATAAGTAATTATAAAATCAATCAAAATAAAACATTTATTTAACAAAAATGAAATATTTTGTTTACCCGCAAATCATGCAATCATAACCAATGCCAGAGAATCATGAACATGCAAATGTGATACTTAATTATTAAATATTTATTTTAAAATCTCTGGGGTACTTCAAGTGAATTTTTTAGGTGAATGTATTAGGTTAAAGAAGATGAAAAAAAAATGAAAAAAAAAAGAAAAAAAATGAAAAAAAAAAAGTTTGTTAATTTGTGAATTCATGAATTTGTGCGTTTTAATGTGTTTGAGAGAAGCCTTCTAAAGACATAGAAATACATGGTTAAATAACACTTCTTAAACATGAAATGATTTTTGTAAATCTAGCGGTCAAATGCTGTGTCGCCTCCTGATTAATGACAGGTCTTTTGTGTGAATGTCCACAAAGCTGGAAGACTTTCTGAGTGTATATAAAGAGGTAGACTATTTTAGAAAGAAACATTTAAAAGATGAAAAAGATAAATTAGGGAGAATCAATAAATTATGGATAATGTATTGCTATTGTGTAAATAATATGTAATCATGTAATACATAAAAAGTAACTGTAGTCTAATTATGAGCATTTTAAAATGCAATTTTACCTGTCAAAAAGTATACAAGTACTTGATCTGATTACATAATCCAAATTATATGTAATCAGTTTACCCAGCTCTGAACTTATGATATTACTTATTATTTGTACTTATTTTTTATATATTTTTATTCACTTGTTGCATTTGCATGTGACTTCTAGTATGTATGTATGTACGTACGTACGTATGTATTAATTAATTAATTAATTAATTTATTTATTTTGTGGTCAACAAGTTTGGCATGGAGGGCAAAGGATTTGAACCAACTGTTGAGACTCTCTTTGGAAGCAATGGCTTCTTCCCTGATTCGATTTCCAAGGCAATGTACTGGGTTTGGGACAAAATGCCAAACAAAATCAATGAAGTTCTGCAAGAATGGGTTGAACCCCTGAGAACAGAAAAAACTAAAAATCAGGTATTAATATCCAATGTTTATTTCAAAATATGATTATTTATAGGATTTAATTTTTCATGCATGTATTCAAGGCTAGTTAATATCAGAATCTCCTCTCTGACAGGTTCCTGAGAACATTATAAGGGAAATGGTGCAGAACTTTAACAAGCTTGCAAAGGATTTATACAACCAGGACTCCCCAGACGCTATAGCTTACTTAAGGATCATGGGGAATGAGTTGGGATACATTAAGAGCACCAATGACCTGTCAGCCATTGTTGATAGGATAGCCACATATATTCAAGCCCTCAAGTACTCACCTGCCTGGGTATGTATATACAATATGCTGCATTTTACATGTATAAAATATATCTATATTAGCTCTCTGATATATCGGACAACACTAGGTTAATTTATATGGTATTTTCAAGATTTGCAATCTGAAGAGAGGATTTGTTTTGAGGCACTTAAATGCAAAAATTGTACATGTTCCTGTTTCAATAGATTACAAAGGCCTTGATGTCTGGAGAACAGAGCATCTTTGCTCACTACATCTTTATGGATAATGAGTTCTCCCTTCCAACTAGCTCTGGATTTCCTCTTAAATTGGCTTTGTCTGGGACTTTCGCACCCGGTGTTGAGGGTGGTCTGCGTATGGGGCCTGGCAGGGTATTGAATATTTTCCTTAATTGCTTTTTGTTTAATATCCAGATGGCTTATGTAGTAAATTGTATAGCACATTATTTTAATTTAATCTTTTTTATTGTCATGATTTTTAGCATTACTAATGTATCCCAACTTCTATTCACAGGGGGAACTGTCTTTTTCACCCTCCATGGCAGTAGAATTTGTTACCCGTATGGGAGTCCACATCCCCAAATTTGTTGTCTCTGCTGTGGAAATGCACACTAATATGTTCCATGAGAGCTCTTTCAATGCCAGGATCACTAGGGACGATGGCCAAATAAAGCTGTCTATCCTGCCACCCAAGAGCACTACCGAACTCTTCAGAGTCAGGTAGGTTTTGTGCTACATGTCTGAAATTGTCTATTTTAAATGTATACTCTTTGTAAAATTAAAGAAAACTTACAGAAAGAAATTGCATCAGCTTTCAACAAATCTGGTCCAGTCAGCTTTATAATTGAGACATAATGGGAAACCTTTCATAATTTTTTCACAAACAGCAACAAGCTAGTGATGGTGGCCAAAACCCTGGTCACACCTGAGACGGGTGACAGAACTGGCATAGTGAACTGCAGCCCCTTTATTTCTGGAATCAATTACTGCACCACCATACTTAACTCTAGAGCTGAGGGAAATCCTCTCAATGGAGAGTCAAGGTAATAATCAAACTCAAACTAAAATACAAAACACACTAAATAATTTTTCTATGTGTTATACTAAAATCATTATGTGCCCACAGTTTTGTTTTGAGTATTCAACCTACCGGTGACATCTCTGAGTACACTGCAGCCTTCAACTATGAACTCTTAAACGAGGGCAAGGAAGGCCGACAGAAGGTTGATTCTCTGAAAATGATTTTGAGAGCAGAAGGCATGTATACTTTACAAAAGTGAATTTAAAATCATGAACACACTTTTATAATATAACTACATTCCTACAGTGTTTGGTTTTGTGGGATTTAGAGATAACTTTTTCCCTCTTTTTATACCATAAGGTGCTAAGGCCACAGAGGCAACTGCCACTATGAAGTACAATAGGAACAAGAATATTTTCACGACCAGCATTGAGATTCCTGACTATGATATTGAGGCTGGGATCAAAATTGGTGTCACTGACAGCCTTGCTAAGGGAAAGAAGATCACTATTGATATCTCCAACAAAAACATTAACCAGTTTTCTCTCATTGGTCGTGTAAAGTAAGTAAATAAGTTTCTGAAACACTTGCTAATAGGCAAGCTCATTTCATCTAAAGACATGTTTCTTCTAATAACAGGCTTGTGGCCATGAAAGATGGTTTGCTGGAAACTCAGTTGATTGTGCCTTCACTTAACACTGAGGCCACTCTTACTGCCACAGTGAACTGTGCTGACGATTTGACTCTGGAACTCATGAGTAACATCAAGCTCCCAGAGACCAACTCTGTGCAAAAGATTACCTTACAATATGGTATTGATACTTTTCCTGTCACTGTTTGCACACTCTTCATTTTAAAATATTCATTTATTTAAAGTCAGTCTTAAAAAAGTAAATAATTATTTTTGGCCTTATGTCAAATATAACAATTAATAATTTGCTTTTAAAACAGCTAAAGATGAGGTGAAGATTGAGATGAAGTCTGACATAGACTCTGAGATCCAGAAGCTGATGCCTAATGCAACACCACTTCAGAGTCGCCTATATCAGGCCTTTGATGACATAATGGAACATAGGGTTGTCAAGACTGACATGAAACTTCGTCACATTTATGCAAAACTCTGGGAGGTATGATTGAATAAAATGTAAAATAGTTTATATTATAGACATGAAAAATATTTGGACCATAATCAGTATGTTTATTGATATTATAGGCTTATCTCATTTGGATGGACAGGATTGCTTCTGATGTGCCCTATCTTCAGACACTAAGAGAGAGAATTCCAGAGCTGGTTATTCCATCTATGCCCGAGAGGATGTTTATGAACATGTAAGATTAATATTTTAAATCTACATAATCCAATTACAAATGTGCTCATCCATTCAACTCCAAATTAATGTTATTCTATTTGCAGAGAGAGCATGCTCAAATACAAGTTCAACAAAGATCGTGTTACTTTCACTATTCCTTTGCCTCTTGGTGGAAAGACATCTGAGGACCTAAGAATCCCTCCCACTGTGGCCACCCCAGACCTAGCTATGCCACAAATTGGTGTAATGCTGTCCTCTAAACAGTTCAGTATACCAACATTTTCCATTCCCTCTAGCTATGACCTCTCAATGCCTCTTTTAGGAATGGTAGAGGTATCAGCAAAAGTGAACACTAACTTTTATGATATAGAGGCAGTTTTCTCTGGTGGCAACAACACTGTCAACGAGCCCAGCTACATTACAAGCTACAAAGTTGTTGCTAACAGTCCTGTGGAACTTCTTGCTTTTACTGTGGAAGGTAAACATATGCATTAGTTTTATTAATTGATATGGGCCTTGGGTGGGATTTTTTTTTTATTTCTAGAATTAATGACCATATTTGTTACATGCAGGATCTGCACAAATTGCTGACATTACAGAGGACATTGCGAAGTTCGACATCAGTTCTTCCCTGAAACATAAGCTCGTAGATGCACGCTTCAGTCTAATGGAAACAGCCAAAATCACAGATGCAGTGAAAACAACAGGAAATTGCAAGATTGAGGCTTTTAGCCCTCTGGGTGTGCAGATGTCACTGGTATACACAACGCAGTCTTCAGTTGATTCTGAAATCACAGGGGATGGCAGATTAGATGGATCACTAAAAGTAGGATCAATAACTGCTAGAACTACTGCCACACAAACCTTTGTACTTCAACCCAAAACCAGAGAGGCAAGAGCTGAATCCACTTTCAGGTTAAACTGTCCCATTTCCCAAATCTTAAACAAAATGCAAGCTACAGCAGCCAATGGAGAACTTTCATTTGAATTCAACACAGACATAGAGAATGACCCATTCCACCATACCACCAAGTTGAACGCTGAAATTAAGGAGGCTAAGTTTACCATTAAGTCTGATTGTGTCACCAGAGCTTATAAAACCAAGCTTCAAAACCAGGTAGATTTCTCTGCAACCATGAAGGAGGTCACTATCAGGATTGAGTCCCAGGCTGATGACGACACAAATCGAGCTTTCTCTCAGCTTACTGGGTCCCTAAACACCCAGGGACTGGAGCTCAATAATGATGCCACAATAAACTTTGCTGCCAATCATGTCTCTACCAAAGGCACACTATCATTCACCAAAGATGGCCTGACTACTAGCTGTACCACCAGTACTCAGATCAGCTCTATGACCTTTGAAAACATTTTCCATGGTGGAATTACAACTACAGGTGGTACAGTGTCTGTCTCCAGTAAGGGAATAGTCAATGAGAACAGTGCTGAACTCAAAGTTGAAGGAAGACTTGCAAGTTCAGAGGTATACCTAAACAGTATGTACAAGGGTGACATTTTCAGTGCCAACACAAGAAATATGATCACTTTCAAGCTGAATGAAGATGGTCTGAACCTCTCCAACAACGTGATTGCATCACTTCAAGAGATTAAAATAGAAAACACAGACTCACTGATACTTACCCTCAAATCTCTGGATATCCACTCTAAATATGACAGCTTTCTGAATGAGAACAACTTCTACAAGCACAACATTGCAGTGGACATACATGACTTTACAGCATCTTTAAATGCCAAAAATGATCTTAAAGTCATTGGTATCCACTTTAGCAACGAGGCCCAGATGAAGGCAGAGCCCTACAAGATGGAAGTTACTGGAACTCTGAAGGGGATATTGGTTGAAGAGGAACTGAGACATACATATGAGATCATGTATGTTGACCAGACAGCCACTGCAAAGTGCAGCACCACTGCAAAACTCCTGGGCAGCCAAATGACTCAGAGCTCTGAGTTTGAGATTGTTGGGTTTTCCACAAAGTTCAGCAATGAGGTGCGCTTCAACTCTCCCTCTCTCCAACTGGAAAGCAACATCCTAACTAAAGCAGAACCTTTCAGTATGAATGTTGAGAGCTCCTTCAACTCTGATGGAGCACTTAACCTGTATGGAAAACACAGTGGCCAGGTAAAAAGCATGCTGCTCCTTCAAGCTGAACCCAAGTTTTACTCATACAAGCATGAATGGAAGGCCTCAACCTCTCACCAGCTGAATGGAAACTCCATTGAAACTAACTTCCAGCATAAAATAACCAGTGCTATCACCCCTCAGCAGCAAACATTTTACATCGATATGGAGTCTACACTGAATGACCATGCTTTTGACCACTCCCTGGAAATCTTTAACACTCCAAACGACATGGGTATTGCACTGAAAGGCACTGTGTCCACCAACCTTTTGAACAAAGGCAATGACAATAAAGAATTTGGCATTACAAGTGCTCTGAAATATGAGAAGAACAGCAATAGTCATTTTATTTCCCTTCCTTTCATTGATAAGCTGCCTGTTCTCATAGAGAAGGTCAAGATTGCAATGCTCAACCTGAGAGATTGTAGCACTAATCTGCTGAATGGGATTAATACTAAATATGACATTATAGCCACTTTTAAAAGCAAAGGAAATGAACTTTCACATGTAATTGAAAATTTTGATGTGGACATGTTCTTAAATGATGTGAGACTTTTTGCCTCCGACATGACAACTGTAGCAATGGAAATTGGCAAAAAACTACAACCCATCAGGGACTTGATTGACAGTGTGGGCCAAAAAACTGGCAGTATCACCAAGATAAATGAAATTGTCAACAAAATTGATGAGGTTTTAACAGAATATGAGATTGAAGCAATGGTTGAGAAAATCATTGATGATGCTGTGGATGTAATGAAAAAATATGAGTTAAGGAAAACTATGCAGTCAGTTGCAAGTTACCTAATCTCTCTCGACATAAAACCAGTATTTGATAGAATCTTTGACGAAATTAATGAGCTGACAAAACTATTAAATACCAAAGTCAGTGAAATGATGATTTATGATTTTGACACTTTGGCTGATGAAGTAAAGCAGATGGTCACTGACCTCATCAGGGTACCCTGCTTTGGAATGTTGCATGGAGAGATTGAAATCAAATCTTCAGAGCACACTCTGAAAACCAATGCTAAACTTAATAACTCAACAGACAAGTTCACAGCTAACCTGAATTCTCAGTTGCAGACTCCTATTGATTACTTGGCATACACCTTTGATGCCACTGCTCACCTTAGCATCCCCAGAATGAAAGAGCTGTCTCTGACTGAGACAGTGAAAGCAAATCACATGGCTTTCTCTTTTGATCATGAGGGATTAATGTCCATCAATGGCCCCATTGCCCAGGTATCTTCCAAGACTACAGCTAAGGCAGCCACAAAACCATACAGTGCTGACTTAGTGAACAATGCAGTTCTGAGCACAGAGAATGGCTTCTCAGGTACTTTGGAGACTTCCTACATTCACAGTGTGAACATGCCAGTGGCCAACATTTTCAGTGAAGTCACAATGACCCATAAAGGTACTGCTCAGCTGGAATCTGGCATAATCACTCTCACCCTTGGAAATAATGGCAAAGGAAAATTGTCTATCTTTGATTATTCTGACGAAGGAACCCACAAGAGTAACTTCAAGATTCTGATGAATGTGGAGTCCATGAAACTGACTTTTGATGGTAACACTGACAGTGGTCTTCTCCAGATGAAGCAGAAAGTTGATGTTGAAACTAGAGGTTTGACTCAGATCAAATTTAATGTGCATGCAGAGACAGAAACTCCTTTCATCAAGAGAAGCATTGCAGCAATGAAAGGGCAGATTCGTTTGAAGGAACCCATGGTTGAGCTGAGTGGGTCTCATGATGCTGAACTTATTGGAAAAGTTGAAGGCACCATTACCAACTCAGTTAACTTCAAGGCTGTGCCTTTTGAAATGATCTTTGACACCAAGAACAAGAAAAACATAAAAGTAATATTTTCCTTTAGGGAAATTAGGTTGTCCAGTAAAGTTGATTTGCAGAATGATATGGCATTAACTCTGAATCCATCTATGCAGCAGGCCAGCTGGAACAGTCTTGCTAGGTTCAATCAATACAAGTATTCTCATTATTTTAGTATGACTAATAGTGAGGAGGAAATTCAGTTCTCTACATCAGTCAAAGGTGAGGCTGACTTTAGTGTGCTGACCTTGCCATTTAACATTCCTAAATTGACTGTCCCATTCATTAACAAAGAAACACCATATGTAGAGAAACTTTCTTTATGGGATGACACAGGCCTTAAAACAATCTTGATCACACCTCAGCAGACCTTTGATATGGATGCAAAGCTTAAGTATGTGAAGAACCCTGAGATGTTCAACATGCAACCAGTCCTCAATTCTATCATTAGTAAAATTAAAATACCCATTTTAGCAAATGCCAAAACCACATCTGATACATATGATTGTCCTTATTTTGCCAAGATCACTCTTCCTAGTATTACGGAATCAGTTATGATCCCTGTCATGGGAGACCTGACCTATGACTTCTCTGTGAAAACAGCTATGATTGTTATGAATACCACGGCTGAGATCCTTAATAAGGATGAAATTGCTGCCCAGTTTGAAACTCAGTTTAGCTCTGAATTTGGTGTATTAAATGGCAAAACCAGTGGCTCTGCCACCTTCAACATGAATTCAGGGATGAAATTGTTTACCAATCTAGTTATGGAGCATATATATTTTGAGAACAACTATAATGGAGTTCTTGAGACAAACACAGAAGCCTCAAAGGCTGTAATTTCAAATGCTGCCAAAGTAAATCTGCCAGATGTGAAATTTATGCTTTACCACAAATTAACTGGAAATACAGAAGAAGGTCTTACTGTCTCTGTATCTTCCCCATCTGCTGGACTCCTTGGTCTTCAGTTGCACAGCAAGAGCTTATCCCACCATGCAGGAAGACTTTTTGGTGCAAACCCAGTAAGATTTTTTTTAAATAATTTTAAAATATAACATTATATATTTAGTGTATCTAACATATCAGTTAATTAATTATATATTTAGTCTATCTTACATATCAATTAGTATGCTAATACTTTGAACATTCAATATACAAGTGGACATGATAATGACATTTTCTATTTTTTATTGCAGTCTGAGGAAGACATAGACATTCTGAAGGTTGACATTGCAATAAAGAACTCAAACAGACTAAGCTTTGAGACACAGTGGAACAAGGAGCTCCCTGGTCAAATTTTTTTGTGGCTGAGGAAGAAAGTTGCTTCATTTAAGGATTTGAAAGATACAGTAACGCATTACGTCACTGCACTTTATGATGACATCAGCAAGAAGTATGAGAAGCTGGAAAGTACCATTGATCACTGTCTGAAAGAACTATCTGAAATACTGAAATTATGTGTGGAGAAAGCGGAGGAGCTCATCAACTCATCCTGTATCAGTAAAGTTTTCTCTGATGCTGTCAACTCCAACATCCTGAATGAAATAGCTGAACAAGCCGAGAAGACCAGGAAAATTATTGAAGACTACTATAAAACTACCACAACCAAGGCCCAGGACATTTTTGCTGAAATGACCCTTGATCAGCTGATTGAAGACATCCAGACTTGGGTTGAATCTAATATGACCCGTCTGGAAGTTCTTATAAACCAAATTATTGAAACCCTCAAGGATGCCAAGAATATTCAGTCCTATGTGAGATTGAATGACACAGAAATGAACATTGACATTCCTATTCCATTCATATGGGATTTCTTCAGTAGAATGATTTCACATCCTTGTCTCAAGACACTAAATAGCTAAACTTTGCCAAGAGAAATGATCAAGATTGCTTTATTGTGAAAAGTGTTATGCCCATAAAATATTTGCCCAAGCTGCTTCGGTTCCCTTGTTTTGTTTTGTAAGTAACTAATTTAGAATAGTGTTCTTAAAGAAAATAGCTAAATGTCATGATATATCTTATTATTGTATTTAATAAACATTGACAGTAAAGTATCAATAAATAAATAAATACAAACTGCATATGGTGCTATTTGTTGTATATAATCAGCTATAGATCTCTGCCTATCCTTTAGACACTTGCATTACATTTTTCTATGTAGTTATTTTCTTTATTAAATCTTTGACATTTTATATGCATCAAATCTGATAAAGAAATAATAGAAATACTACTAATAAAATATAAATTAAGTGATCAGTTTAAGAAATCAAGTAAAAACAGATGTATGTTTACAGTTTACTGGTTTGATTTAGCAATGACATAGCAAAAACAGTAAATTTTAACATTGCAGATAAAATATCTAAACTAACAATACAGAAATAAACTTTTGTCTCTGAGTATCTTTATACCCTTACTCTTCTCTTAAGAGCCAACTGTAATGTTGAGGTAAACTAATCCACATAGTACAGCAGGATCCAATTACATTTATTTAAAAAACAAAAAAAACAAAAACAATAATAATAAAAGAAAATGCAAGAGACACAGAAGATGAATTTAGCATGCAGAAAAAACATCCATGTAAGGACAAGACCTGACACTACATGCTAAAAGAGCAAAAAGGCATTAAAAACTCAAGATAAGAAGACACAGGTTAGACCGATCGGGTGTTAAAATACAAAGGGGAACAAAAAAAAAGCTGAAGCCAAAGGGGTGAAAGGTTAAGTGCAGCGGAATGCTGTGGGGGTGCTGGCTTGAAATGCGATGAAGAAGAAACAATTAATTCAGGATGGGAGGCATCTTATCAGCCAGTCCTCCGTGTCCGAATTCTTGGAGTCCTTGGAGGAGGCAGACCCAGCCTTAGCAATGTCCCGTTAGAGTGTAATGCATATATGTGGACCGCACCTGCAGTTTCAGAAGCTCTGAGCAGCTCTTTGTCTTCTACGGAGGACAGCAGAAGCAGAGGTTGGCCCACTGGATAGTGGATGCCATCGCTTTGACGTACCAATCCCAAGGCAAGCCATGCCCCCGGGGGTAAGGGCTCACTCTGCATGGAGTGCTGCTTCCTCCTCTGCACTAGTACACAGCTCCTCTCTGGCAGACATCTGTAGAGCTGCGGGCTGGGAGAGACCGAACACCTTCGCGAGATTCTACAGTCAACAACACATTCTGTGGTAGGTCACTGTCGATGACCACCCATCCCAGGTAATAGGGACCTTTTAAGCATCAGTAAAAAAGTTCTCATAACATAAAATATGGGTGTTTTAAACAGAGAGAGAACATTCAAATATAAGGTTCTCACAGCATTATTGCAATGGTAGATTGGGATGTTCCTGTAATGCTCACATAACCAAGAAAAAATGTTCTGCAAACATTAAAAAAAATGGACATTTTGAACGTTTACAAAACATTCAGAAATAACATTGTCATAACAAGGGGTAAATGATCAAAGGGAATGTTTGTCCATGTCTGTATAATCAGTAAAAAATGTTCTCATAACATAAAATATGGGTGTTTCAAACATAGAGACAACATTCAAATTTAGAATGTTTCTCAAACATTTTTTTTAAAAAAACTGGATGGTTTGAAAGTTTAGAAAACATTCAGAAATAACGTTTTCATAACTTTGTGGGAATGTTAGCAAAATGTTCTTGGAACACATTTTTGTTAGCTTGGATGCCTTTTGCGAGTTAATAAAGGGAACATGAGACTACTGATTTACTGTCTAATCTTCTGCTGAAACTATAAACATGAGGTATAGACGTATTTACTTGCAACAAAATCCAAAACCTATTTACGAATGTGTGAAACATATACCTACTAATTAAGTATACCCTAAGGAAGTGAAATGACTTGTTTAATTCAAATGACACACTTGCTTTTAAATTATAGTACTACAAATGAGTTTGCAGTTGTAGCTGGGGGTGGGTATGTCCCACTTAAGTGTTCCAAATCATCCACAAATGTCTCTGAGATGTAACAGAAGACAAAGTCAGTGGTTCTAAACTTGCCTGTTTTTTTCTTTTCTTTATTATCTTTGTTAACTGTACTGTCCAGCTGTATAGGTGGGTCATCTCTGATTAATAAAAAAAATAGACTATCTAAATTAAAAATTATAAAAACACAGTTACTCATTTTAATGTTTATTAACAGATATGATCAAACAACCATATTCAGCAGCATATTTAACAATAAAAACTATATAGCTTTCACCTAAAGAAAAAAAATCTGTAAAAACAAAAGAATGTAAAATCTAAGAGTATTGATTAAAATGAACTCTACAACATATTTAAAAAATGTGACACATGCAAAAACAAATAGGTTAACAAAAAGCTAAACAAGAAATCATTTAAATTTAATCGTGTAGAACACATTTTCTGTCTGTTTTCTATAAACCCTTTAACTTTAAGTGTGATCATATTTTACAGCTTTTTCACTCTACATGGAATTTATATAGCACATTCAGCCAAAGTGGGCCAGCAATTTTCAACCACATTACAACAAAAACTTTTGTAAAATGTATTATTTGCATTTTAATGTTAACTGCATTAACAAATAATACAAGTACTGTCATATTATATTTGTTTACATTTGTGAGAGTGAATGTCAAAGAGTTTACTATCTTTCATGATGAAGGAGTTCTCATTTGAGACAAGGCTAAATGTTACTTACTGAACTATATGATTTTTTTATGGCTTAAACTTAACTTCAACTTTTTTTTTTTTTTTTTTTTTTTTTACCATAAATAAATGTTAAAAATAAAGGTTAGATATAATGTAAAAGCAGAATTTTCAAATAAGATAGAACTAAAACATTTTGTTAGTCAATGTTATTTTAGTTTACTAGCTATAAATAAATAAATGCCACTATAATTTCTGCAGACACTGAATCTAAGCCAGTTTGTATGCACATCAACACTCAAGTGTCAAGAACAAATACTATTCAAACAAAATTGTCTTTCAATTTTTTTCTAGGTCACCACTTTCAGGTATTAAATTGGGTTAGCATTTGTGCCACACTGAAGTAAGACCAGCTGAGAACCATACAGTAGTCACAGAGTGTCAATCTCAGATCTCCGTCAGCAACTTTTATACCTCTAAAATACATCAGTTATTGTCATACAGAGCACATGTGAACTACTGTTTTGAGAAAGTAACTGCCAGTGTATTTGAATCAATTAACAGACAGCACATTACAAGTAGCATAATGTGGTCCATGTCCTAAAATAATTAAATAAGAATTAAAATATAAATTAGTCCTTAATTAATTAAATTAAATTAAATATAATTTATATAATTTATAATTGTCTACATTATGATAGAAGTGTCTTTATAAATCCTTTAGCTTTGACAGGGTAACATAAATACTGAACATTTTAAGGTATTGGGGCATATTCTAAAAAAAAAAAAAAAAAAAAAAGTAAAGTTTTTTGCAAGCATGCTCACAAAAACAAGCCACTGCTAAGCCTACAAACTTAAGGTTTGAAGCCTGTTGGTATATTTGAACTTCTCAGTGGGCAGTCCATGAACTATGACCACTGTGCCAGTCATTAAGTCATTTAAATAATTTAGCAAATGTCCATCCAGTGGCAGGCCTGGATGTCTTGTAGAGTGGGCCATATGACTTTAACTTTTAAATATTGACCTCACAATACATGCACTCACGCGTTCTATGAGTCAAAAGTAAATTCTGCTAAATAGCCATCTTCTTGAGGAGGGTGTCCCATGAACCCTCACATTAGTCGGCAACAGTTCAAACAGCCAGTGGATGGTCTTGGTCTCTTTTGTAAGGATACTCGAGTGGCGATTTCAAACACTTGCTGAACCCCCTCTTTGGTTTTGGCAGAGCACTCCATGTAATCGTGCGCTCCAATGCGAACAGCCATGGCACGTCCGTCCTCCGTTCTCACGGGCTCCTGTTTCATTCTCGACAACTCACTTCTCACATTGTCATCGCTCCGCAAGTCCTTCTTATTCGCCACCAAAATAATAGGCACATTAGGGCAGAAATGTTTCACTTCCGGCACCCATTTTTCTGGAATGTTTTCCAGAGAGTCCGGGCTGTCCACGGAGAAGCACATGAGGATGACATCGGTGTCTGGATAGGACAGAGGTCTCAGTCGGTCGTAGTCCTCCTGCCCCGCCGTGTCCCATAAAGCCAGCTGAACTCGTTTGGAGTCCACTTCAATGTCTGCGACGTAGTTTTCAAAAACGGTGGGCACGTAAACCTCTGGAAATTCATCTTTGCTGAATACGATTAACAGACAAGTCTTCCCACATGCTCCGTCCCCAACCACCACTAGCTTTTTACGAATACTCGCCATCAAGTGTAACAAGACCTGAAAATAGCGTAATAACGCTTATAACTGCGTAAGCAGCAGTGTTAAACATTACACAGAACGTGTCGGTACGGACTTTATAAGCGCTCTGCGATTTCCTAATATAGCAATCCAATCAGTGTAAGGGAGTGCCTCTGATCTCACTCTCTTTCCACATTAGTCAGGTTGTGCCGGAACAATTTTCACTGAGCACAAGCAGTCTGGGATGAACAGTACTTGTAAAAAAAAATTTTGATAATCTTTCTTATTATGTTGGGTTCAGCTGACAAAAAGACAATGTAATTTGTCTTAAACAATGTAAGTTTCAAGTTTAAATTATTTATTTGGCACCATTAACAACAGCAGGAGCTGACCAATGTGCTTTACAGCATCAAATAAAATAAAAAGTAAACAGGACATCCAAAATAAAATCACAGCTAAAACAAACCAAATTATATCAACATTAAAAAAAAAAAAAGATTGAATACAATATAAGAAATAAAACCAGAATTGCCAAAAATCGATTACAGCGGTGGAACTTAAGGGACATTGAAAACGATAGAAAAGTTATGTGTTCTGAGTAAAGATTTAGGTGCAAATCTAATATGAACTGGTAAGCTATTCCAGAGTTTATGGCCAACAACAGCAAAGCACGTTCACCCCTTTGCTTTAATTTCACTCTAGGAACAGTGAGCAGTTAAGACTACCAGATCTAAGAGCTTGAGAGGGGTTATGTGAGGAAAGCAGTTCAGATAAATATGAGGAAGCTAAATTATTTAGAGACCAACAAGAATTTTAAACTCCACTCCTATTCACGCAGGCAGCCGATGCAGAGAAGCTAAGACAGGAGTGATAGGAGTAAATTTGCAGAGGCTCATTAAGAGTCTTGCTGATGAATTTTGGACCAACTGGAGACAGCCCAGGCTAGTGGCATTCATTCCACAATACAGTGAGTTACAGCAGTCTAAATATGATGATATAAAAACATGAATTACTCTCTCAAAGTCTTGAAAAGAGAGAAAAGGCTTGATTTTAGATAGGAGATGGGGCTAAAGGAAACAAGATTTAACCACAGAATTTACTTGACTATCAAGATTCAACTCACTGTCAAGCAAAAAAGTTTTTAACAAGAGTTTTGGCTTGGGATGTGACAGAGTGATTACTGACATATTTTAAGGGAATGCCACTAGGGGGACCAAAAAGTATAGTTTCAGTTTTCTTTTCATTGAGATTGAGAAAATTTGATGACATTCAGATTATGTTCTTCATACAAGCCAACAAAGTGTCAAAGGTGTTATTATCAGAGCGTTTAAGGGGTAAATAAATCTGGGTATCAGCGTAAAAATGAAATGAGACACCATGCTTCCTGAAGTTAGAGCCCAAAGGGAGCATATACAGAGAGAAAAGTGTGGAAGCAAGTATTGATCCCTGTGGACCCTGTGGTGTTTTTACATTTATTCCAAAAGAATAACTAAAGGCAGTAACAATTTGAACAATATTTCACAATAAGCTTTCATTAGTTAACATGAACTAAGAATGAACAACACTTCTACAGCATTTATTAATCCTAGTTAATATTAATTACAACATTTACTAATGCATAATTAAAATCAGAAGTTGTGTTAATGCACTGTGAATATTAACTAACAATGAACTGAAGTTCAGCTGTTTCTTTTTAATAGTCAGCTTATTTAACTCAGCGTCATAAAAGCTCTGTAAACACCGTCACAGACACAAAGATATATCTTTCATTTAATCAAACTGAACGTTAACTAACACAGTGTTTTCAAGCCATTTCAAGTTTTATTTCGATATGACACAAAGCAGTGATATCTAAGCAGGAGAGCTGTTTACTTACTTTACAATTAGTCATTAACGCCATCATTTTCTTCATTTAAGATTGAGATCTTGCATGAAAACAAGAGGCGGGATTTATTGCACAAACCAGTCACATCCAATCATAACCGATCATATCTAATTATAGTGTGATGACTACTCCCATGTGACTTTGTGACTTTCCCGTGACTTGCTGTGACTTTACTGGGGGATAATTGAGAATGAATATTCTCAATTATCCCCCAGTAAAGTCACAGCATGCTATGGGGTCTCTGTTAAAAGTCTACTGGGTGAAGGGAGGGAAGCCTCCACTGTAACTTTACCTGCGGGTGTCGCTGTTGGACAGTGTTACTTTATAAAACTTTCATACTTTTAAAGGGGTCCTATTATGCTCTTTTACAAAGTCTTGATTTTGTTTTGTGGGTGTACTAGAACATGCTTTCATGCTTGGTCGTTCGAAAAACTCATTATTTTTATCATCATCTAAATATGATGATATAAAAACAAAAATTACTCTCACAAAGTCTTGAAAAGGGAGAAAAGGCTTGATTTAAAGCTAAAGGATAAATTTTAATACAACTCCGATTGTATTTGTCTGAAAGAGAGAAGTCATATACACCTAGAATGCATAGAGGGTGAGTAAATAATACGCTACAGTAGTTTTAGGTCCTATCATCAGCTTGCAAAATCTGTAAATTTGACATTGTTCTCTCTTCTGACTGCCGATATCAGTCTAGCTAATTTTTTTCCTTTGATTGAAAGTTGTGAAAACACTATCGTGTAGTTTTTCTTTTGCTATTTGAGCAAATGGGAATGCAAAAAATATATTTGTGGTACTCTCCCATTCACTGCTCTCAGATTTTACCCAGCTATGGCGACTTCCGCTATGAGAAACCCGGAAATGTGAGAAAGGTCCATGGACTGTGTTGTGACATCATTGCATGCAGAAAACAAACGCTGTAGTCCAAAGGAGCCGTTCATTGTAGTTCTTGAAAAGGGATTTTTAAAAAAACTAAATATCTCCTTTTGGAGTGGACTTTGAGATTTGTAACTTTGTAGATCTTGTTTATGCCCAAAGATACACACCACACACTGATTAAAGTTCAAAAAGTGAAAAAGCATAATAGCACCCCTTTAATGTCATATGTAGTAATATCTGCATTGTCTCAACCAATTTTTTGAGGAGACACTGCCTCAGTGTCCTCGGAGGAACACCCCTGATACACACACACACACACACACACTTGTGTGTTATTATTTTGTTATATTATATATACATATATATATATGAAAAAAACAAAGAAGCAATTTAGAAACCATAAGACAAATTGATAAAGATGCAAATTAAACAAACTTGTTTTTTAAATACAGTAGGTTTATTTAACATGTATACATTTAACATATTTTGTTGTTTGATTAACATTAATGAGACTGCTGTCCCTTTTAAGACCAAATGAATGCAATATACTGACACATATCGGGGTTTTACCCAACTATTTACATTCATTTAAACCATAACAGACACTGTACATGAGATACTTCAAACAATGGACATTTTGACAACTGTGTGTATTTGACAATTCAGGTGCAAGGAGAACTGGGGCCGAGCTTCTTGTGTCTGTCATTCAGCGTGATTCTGCCTATCCCGCCTTCACTTACTGCAAATTAATCGATAACGAATTGTGATTGGATGGTAATTTTGTTCTACAACGAGCTTAGTTACCTTTAATTAGGCTGTTCTCGTGTGACAGAACACTGCTACTGGCTCTGATCACCCAGTCGTAAAGAAATTTTGAAATACGGGACAAAACTTGATTTGTTCTAAATTAGTCGGGACACTAAAATAGAGCTTAAATACGGGACTGTCCTAGTAAAAATGGGACGGCTGGTCACCCTTCCTTCAAGTGATCGGGTAGACCAAACCGTAAGGCGTAGAGAGTTGAAACTTTGAGGGGTGGTAGTACCCACCCCAGGGGGCACTGTAAAAAAATCACAATCTGGGCCCCCTCTCCCTCACGGTGCCCTTGGAATCGCTGCGAGGACACTTTTAAAAAAACATATATATAACTATAACTTTTCATCCAAACGAGATATTTAAAACCAAAATTAATACACTTATGCAAGACCTTAATCTGAGGTCACACGACTGAAATCGCGGTATTTGGCCACTGTGTGGCGATGTAATGGAACAAAAACATAAAATGGCTATAACTACGCATTCGTTAGTCCAAAGACTTGAAAATTCACATGTAGTATCTGAGTTCAAAGTGCCATGACTGTCTATTAGCACATCTGAGCTTTACACCTTGGTTAGCTAGGGTAGCCTGTAATTCCTGAACAAAAACTCGAAACTCTATCTACCTTATTTTTCAATGCGGAAGTCAGTTGTTTTCTGGTAATGTGTTAGATGTCCAGTTCATAATCCACCATAGGGAAATAATGAGAAGAATGTCGTAGTGCAGTAAACGGTAAAACAGTTTGCACTACAAACCAGTGTGTTCATAATTAAGATGATACATTAAAATAATATGGTAAGACGCCAGTTTGCAATATCAAGCAGCAAAACAAGCTTTTTGTGCAGTTAAAAATAGCTGGAAGTGGATGAGACCGGAAGCCAGACACAAAAAAATTACAAATGGCTGCACCTACTCTTATGCGAAAAATAAGGTGGATATCAGGGGTCACCACACTCGGTCCTGGAGGGCCGGTGTCCTACAGAGTTTAGCTCCAACCTTAATCAAACACACCTAAATCAGCTAATCAAGGTCTTCATAGGTATACTTGAAACTTCCAGGCAGGTGTGTTGTCAAGTTGGAGCTAAACTCTGCAGGACACCGGCCCTTCTGGATAAAGTTTGGGGACCCCTGCTCTATATGTCTCTGCATCGACTGAATGTTTTTTTTTCCCCTTCATTCCCAGTGAGTTATAACTCCCACCCGGGTGACTCCAATAACATTTCATGCAAAATACCAAAAACAATAATATCTTTAAAATATAATAAAGTAATAAAATCAGAGAAGCACCTTAACTGTAAGCAACACAAGCATACAGAAAACAGAGATAAAAATACAATATCCAAATGTTCAAAATGTTTGATGTCTGATGTGTGTTATTTTAAATTTCAAATGCATTTTTATAAACTTTTTTAATTTACCACTTGTTAACAGTAATGCTTTGTTTGTAACTTCAACATTGTCTATGACCAAACATCAAGGATATGTTTTCAGTGGATTTTAAAAATTTGCTTTTCTTGAGAAAGCATGAAAATATACAGTTTTGATGTTTTTTTTTCGTTTGATTTAGTCGAGTTAGTTTTGCATCAAACACAATGTGATTTTTGGCTGGCATCAACATGGCATTTTTCCTGCTTCAGCTTACCTCTCGCATGAAATCAGCCGCATGCCAGCAAAACACAGAGAACGCACAGCAATCCTGACGAGTCATAGCAATCGAGCGGAGGCGCCAAAGCTGCGGAAGCTTCCGCAACTGACGTAGGTTTACAAAAAATTATCGTTGTTTGTCAAATAAACAATTTTCTAATTATGTTTATATTAATTAACCGCGAGCTCATTCTCTCAGACAGCCTGGGTATGCAGAGCATTCGCAGCTTATACATATATATATATATATATATATATATATATATATATATATATATATATATATATATATACACACACACACACACACACACACACACACACACACACATATATATATACTCACAGTCATGGTCAAAAATATCAACACCCTTGCAATTCTGTCAGAAAATGCAACCCTTCTCTCAGAAAATTGTTGCAGTTGCAAATGTTTTGGTTCTCACATGTTTATTTTTTTTTTATTTTTTGTTTGCATTGGAATAACACACACACAAAAAAAAAACAAAAACAAAAACAAAAAAAAACAGAGAAGTCAAATCAGATACAATTCCACACAGAACCCAAAAAAATGCACTGGACAAAAGTATTGGCACCCTTAACTTAATATTTGGTAGCACCCCCTTTCAAAAAAATAACTGAAATCAATCGCTTCCTGTAACCATAAATGAGTTTCTTACACCTCTCTACTAGAATTTTGGACTCCTCTTTTGCAAACTGCTCCAGGTCATTCAGATTTCAAAGATGCCATCTCCCAACTGCTGTTGTGAGATTTCTCCACAGGTGTTCTATGGGATTCAGATCTGGACTCATAATTAATTAATTTGCTGGCCATTTCAGAACTCTCCAGCGCTTTGTTTGTAACCATTTCTGAGTGCTTTTTGAAGTGTATTGAAGTGCTTCATCGAAAGTTCTGATTGGTGTGTGATAAATTTTGGCTCCTAGTGTTTTTACTTGGGGTAATTGTGTGCTAACTGAGCTCAAACTTTGCAGATTTGAGTGAACAATATTTAATGCTAGTGCTTTCTAAATTATCACATGGTGTAAGCACTGAGAAATGTAGGGATTTGTGTGTAGAGTTTTGCAGTAACAGTTCACCAAATCTGACTCATGTGTTAAAGCAGGGGAATAGTGTTTATAATGCAGGGAAATGGGTGTGCTTTTTGAAATTTTAGTTCAAAAGACTGGTTATAGTGTTTTAGCAATCAAGAAAAACTGTCAAATCATTTAATATTTCTATGTTCAAAATTGTATATTTAAAACATTAATCTCAGCAAGAGTTTATGAATTTTACGGCACTCATGCCATCTCTTTCCATCACTTATACTTCCTCTAAAAAGAAAAGTAAGTGTAGACCCCTAATGGATTTATTGCATTTTGGGAAAAAATAATCGTTTTTTATATTAAATCTTTGAAAAATCAAAATCTGGATTTGAATTTTTAATGTTATTATAACCTAAAGATACTATGTGAAAGTTTAAAACAGAAACCCTAACCCTAACCCTAACCCTATTTATTGAATTGACTTGATAAGTTGCCATGTAAATATAAGTGTAATAATATAGTGTTATTTTAAAATACACCGCTTATAGGTGATACAACACTATGTAGGGATTTATTTTGTGATAATGACAATGACTTTACATTATGCCTTACACCAATGTATTTTTTAGATTTATTTCTGAAAGGGAAAAAAGGGAAGGGAAAAAAACACATTTTTACACTTAAATGTTACATGAACAATCTTAACAAACCTGTGTACTTCATGAAATTGAAAACAGTAGTTTGCGTAAAGATCGGTGAATATAAATGTGATAATCAAAAATTTTAGTGTGTAGGTCTGAGTCTGACGTTGGATGCGTTGCGTGTGAGAGAGTGTGTGCATAGGGGAGGAGGGCACCAATCCTCCCAAACTCCTACACAAGCGCCTCCAACACCTAATCATTAAAACACACTCACCCCATCTCCACGGATACTAAACTTATACACAACACCGCGTCTGTCTTAGCCTTGAAGCATCGGGCTTGAACATCATCACACACCACGCGTGAGTATCTTTGACCAGATGTAAGAGATATATCGTAGAGCGAACGTCAATTGTTGCCCCTTTTGTTTAGGGGCTCGAGCAGGGGGCCATGTTGTGAGTTTATCATCCAAAAGACGTGGAGCATTATTAATGAATTCTTGTGACATATCCGTGTTGTTGGGTTTATAACAGTGAGGTCGACGTGTAGAGATGTATACTTATTTGTAAATGGGTCTTAAGAAATTCATTGGTTGTCAAACGAACTTTTAGAGGTGAGAGGCCTGAGTGTTGTTTTATCAACAAAGCGTCTCGCGCATTAGCAGAAACAAACACAATGAAGTCGGACTTGCGATCCTTTTTAAGTACACATTTGGATTTGCTATTCAGTTGCAGTATCTTATCAGTTCAATGACGCTGTTGAATTTTAAATAGAAATAAATTAGTTTTTGTTTTAAAACAAGCCCTCTTCTGCGTTGACTGTTAGCGAGGAGCTAGCTGGCGGAGTCACGGGCCCTGCGATGCTAGCAAACAACAGACAGACCGATCAACCCGTCAAACAAAAACAGTACTGAGACAAATATTTAAAGATTTTGTTTTGAGCACGAAGCATCAAAGGTAAAAACAGCATAATTTTACTTTAATATAAAGCCCACATACACCGCCTTCCATCATTTGTGTGTTAAGTTAGCTGTTAGCATTCTGCTATTCCTGTACACCCAAAACATTCACATAGAAACGGGTGATTTCGGGTCTTTATTAAAACGTATTTACTAAATGTAAAATCGTATTTTTTTTTTAAATATCCTGCTTTTGAAACATTATTGGACACATTTGTGAAGATAACAGGAATTAATTCTGCGGCTTTGTTCTCTTGATAATTTATGTAGTTTTATTTGTATTTGATAGCACAGCTTAGCTTATTATATTTGTGTATTTGTGAGGCACACACATCGTGTGTGTGTATACGTATGTATGTATGTATGTATGTATGTATGTGTGTATATATATATATATATATATATATATATATATATATATATATATATATAAAATACACACACATACACACACATATATATATATATATATATATATATATATATATATATATATATATATATATACACACACATATGCACACACACACACATATATATATATACACACACACACATATGCATATATATATACATACACACACTGTCCTCCAAAAGTTTGGAAACACCCCTAGCAAAGTGTGGTTTTGGAGGATATCAGCATAAACCCTTAACACTTTTTGGTGCAAATACGTTAAAGTAACTTGACATTGAAGAGAAGCAATAATAATTTTCACTATGATTACATAATAATGGCAATATATACATGTCAAAGTCAGACATGCCCCTTTGCCAGCTGTGATGCCTGGTTACTGGTTTAAAGTTGGCCCAGGTTTTTAAAAGATTTTTGAGTCAGCACACCTTAATAGCTTCAACAATTGATTCCTGATTAAGTTTAGAATACAATGAATTTAGATTATCCAGAGCTGTAATAGCTGCTAATAGTGGATATTTTGATGAATCGAAAATGTAAGTTTTTTTTTTCTATGTATAAACTGTTTATGTAATAAAATATGTTTTCGTAGTTTCTCTTATCAGTGCAAAATTATCAGTTTCCAGACTTTTGGAGGGCAGTGTATGTATGTATGTGTGTGTATATATATATATATATATATATATATATACATACATACACACACACACACACACACACACACACGCATACACACTACACAACATTAGAATTATTTTACAGTGATTCTGTATTTCAAATAGTTCAAGATATACAGCTTTTTAAATGATATAACCTTTAACCTATTTTAAATGCCAACTTCCCTGGTCTTTAAAAACAGCACATTTTTCTGTAGGTTCTTCCGTGGAATGAGCATTCCATGCAGCATCTTAGGTATGAATGACGTGGCCTGGCAGGAGACGCGAGGTGGGATGCTGCACACAAATGGTGCGCCAGAGACCGGAGGGGTCAGAGTCCATGCGGGGAGCTCTCTAGCCACTGTAGGAGGTCCTGGGCAGGGACCTGGAGGAGCTCACCCTCTGCCAGGTATGGACCGAGTGGCAAATCCCAACCCTGGCACCCCTCAACCTCCACTGAGCGGTCGTTCGCAAGATGATGCCACTGTGGGCTATTTTTTTCAAAGGCAGCCTGGGGAGCAGTTGGGTGGCTGCACTGCAAGCAAACACCGCTGGCCCACTGGTGATGGAAACCATGTTGACCAGGTAAACACCTCAGCCTGACTCTAGTGCAAAGCATCATGGGTACAATGACAGGGGGCTGTTTACTTAAATGTCACACCAACTTATTGAAAATATCAAACCTGTAAACTCATAAAAAAAAAAAAAAAAAAAAAAAAAAAAAAAAAATATATATATATATATATATATATATATATATATATATATATATATATATATAATTGGGGTGTAACGATGCATGTATTCGTACCGAACCGTCACGGTACGGGCATCTCAGTTCGGTTCATGAGGCCTTATGACGAATACAGGCAATTCACCCTCATTCCAGAAGGGGGCACCTGCAGTAATGCAGTGCTGTTTGATAACCGCCAGCAGAAGAATAGCGAATGCCAGGAGTTGCGCACTTGTAAACAAAGCCCACTAGACAGTGACCATGTGCTGATTCTGAATGTGTCTCTTACCGACCAAGGAGTATAACGTTACTTTAAAGGCTTGCGCACTCAACTGTCTGCGAAATGGAGCTTTGTGCTCTTGTATCCTACCTCTCTCATTCGGCACAAATCGAAATATTCCATAATATTTCCATATTTGCGATGCATCCAAATGCATGATTATAGACTTTGTACTTCAGTCGCGTTCTAACATTGAGGCGGGCGCACTGATGTTTCGTTCACTGTTAATTTTGATAAGGTACCAAAGGCTGAAACTGATATGTTTTGTGTTTGTGTGCAGGGGTGCGATTACTTTAACTTTCCTCATACCAGCAAAATCAACTTAAACAAAAAAAAAAAACAAACAGAATGTTGCTTTCTGCCATTTGAGTTTCCTTTCTGTCACAAAACACATCTAAAACTCAGCAAATATAGGCTACGTTACGTGTCACACCGTTTTTTTCCCCTTGTCTATCAGTTAACTAAATTAAATATATTTCAAGTATTTATTCTTTGTATGTACATATGTACTGCAGATTTTATAGCCTATATATGACATTAATTTGATATAATATTTAGTATTTTCACATGTAGGTGGAAATTTTTTTTAATTTGTACTACTGTCTGTTTAAAATAAATGAAAAGAAACGTAGCTTTTTTTTCCTGTCGTACTAAAATCGTATTGAACCGTGACCATTGATCTGAGGTACGTACCGAAGCGTGACGCGTGTACCGTTACACCCCTGATATATATATATATATATATATATATATATATATATATATATGCATATGCATATATATATGCATATGCATATATATATATATGTATGTATGTATGTATTAGGGCTGTCAGTCGATTAAAATTTTTCATCTAAATAATTACATGATGTTTTGATTAATTAATCGAAAAATAAATCTGACACTGAAAATACCACAAAAAATTATTTAAAGCTACTTTTGTGTCAACTGAGAATATATCAATTAGACATTACAAACTGTAATTTCAGAAATAAATATTTTATTTAATTTAACATAAAATTTATTACACAAATATTTAGGCTGCAATGCAATATATATGTGTGTGTGTATATATATATATATATATATATATATATATATATATATGTATGTACATATGTGTGTGATGCGATCTAGGAAAACCCAACACATGGTGAAATTTTACCTTTTTTAGGTATTGATACCATATGAAAGCCCTTTCCAAAACTGTTTTTGTTTTGTCCATAGCTTGAACGTAACAGAAGTTTAAAGTGAGACAGCTTTCTTTTCCAATTCACGGGTTTAACGGGAGCTGTCTGTCAAGTCAGGAGTGCTATACTGCATCATTACACAAACATCTGTTTTCATGGGCATAGTCTCCAAACTTTTGATCACACCTTGTATATTTAGATAGCACGAATAATGCAGCCTACCTTGTAGTTTACATTTAGAAAAGCGAGCGCAACGCAGTTGTTTGCGCACTGTGCATAAAATAGACCGTCATCCAACTCCTCCTCTTTATTAACTTCATCATCTGATCCTTCATCTCTGGATGTGAAATAGTCCAATATAACATTGTTTAGGGCATTGACATCACCAGGATTGAGCAGATTGAGATGAGTAAGATGGTTTAAGTGACCAGCCACAGTACTTCAGACTGCATTGTTGCACTCCGCCATATGCCGTAGTTTACACAGGACTTTGCAGGGAATGTGCATTGATACACCTTTATTAAATATCTTGCGTGGTTTATTTTGATAGGTTAACTGTTTATGTGGTTATAAGAGAAAGCACCTCCCCAGCGCATTCTTAACATAAGAGAAAGACACAGTAATTTCTGCTTGCTGCAATAAATCACAGTTCTTTCTGCACTAAATAAGTTAATTTTGCCAATGTATTTTCAGAGATGTTAGACAATGTTATTGAATAATAATTTAATGAAAACATCATTTTGACAAAAAATTGACATTCAGCCTATTTTTCGAGGTACCAAAGCGACATCCAACGGGTTTTCCCAGATCGCATCACATACATACATATATGTGCATGTAATTAGTATATATATATGTGTGTGTGTGTGTGTGTTGTGAGAGAGACCCTTTCTGTGAAAACCCAAGTGTTTTTTTTTGTGATTCATTGTTTTCTAGACAAAATCATCCTACATAAAGTAAAGAACATTCTGTGAAATATATAACCTTTATATGTTTAATATTGACTGAGTTAGGCCATGTCAAAGATTTGCTTATTTTTTTGACTCAGAAATCAAAATTTGAGAAATTACAATGTAAAGATAAGCTTACATTTAAAACTGCAACACATTTGAACCATAACTACTCTGTGCCATATACCACACTGAAGCTGAGATCCACCCATTTTCAGGGATATATGACACATTTATGGGAAAATTCTTAGTTTTGTAAAACAGGTCTATTTATTATTTAAACATCTAGACTGTTCTGTTGTTTGTTTGTTTTTGCTTCGATGAAAACTTGTTCACAGCGTCGTGCTTCATATCAGATAGGAATTCATCAATATGAAGCATCAGCATCATGATCAGCATCTAAAGACCAAATTATGGCCACGTTCACACAGCAACAGAATACAGTTGTCAATATCGTATTTGAGTCCTTAATATGGTTACATTCACACACAGTATGGTTATTTACGGGTGTGACAACCGTATTCTATAACCAAACTCACACCCGTAAATTTTCAGGACTCCTAACCGCATTCTCGGAAAACACGCGCTGTGTGAACGTAATATCTGAAAGTTTTCCAGTTTCACGGACATCGCCATCTTTAATATTGCTTTGGTCACTGTTGCTATGGTTACTCGTAAAGAATACGGGCTTGGCTCCTGTTGCACGTTCATACAGACAGTATTTGAAAAGCGACTGTAAGCTGCTGTGTGAACGGGACTCGCACCTGCAAGTAAATGCGGTTGTCAATCCCAAAAACTGACACTGTGAACGTGGCCCATTTCAACATGTATCAGGCTTTAAATGTCCCTAAAATAAGCTGGTTAACTTGACAGAGTATTGAGTAACAAAACAAATAGGCTATTCTTGAAAGTCTGGTAATGCCGATTTTGGCTTGTATGGATTGATATTAAGGTCTGTTTTTGCACAAAGTAATAAAACATAGTGTCAGTTAAATCATTAATTTCATCCTTTATCATTAATGTCAGCATTTATCACAAATGACCTATTTTCATCATTTTTATGGCTATGACAAGTTCTTAGTCTCAGAATTACATTATGTGTCTTCAGGTATGTTTTCACAGATGGGGTCACGCGTACCCACACACACACACAGTCTGGTTTATTATCCTTGTGGGGACTCTCCATAGGTGCAATGGTTTTTATACTCTCCACACTGTATTTTCTATCCCCTTACCCTAACCCTACCCCTAAACCTAACCCTTACAGAAAACTTTCTGCATTTTTACTTTCTCAAAAAATCTCATTCTGTATGATTTATAAGCTTTTGTACCCATGGGGACCTCAAGCCAGTCCCCACAATGTCAAAAATTTCAGGTTTTACTATCCTTGTGGGGACATTTGGTCAATGTAGCAAAAACAAGTACACACACACACACACATATAATGTGTAAGTATGTGTGTATATCTCTTTGTGTGTATATGCATGTATATATGTAATATGTATGCATATGTGTATATGTGTGTATATATTAGGGATGTAACAATACTGTCCATGGTTCAATACGTACCTCGGTTTTTAACCACGGTTTTCCGTTCGTTTTGTTTCTGATACCTTGCCAGATCAGTGTGTTTTTTTTTGTTTTTTTTGCATCTAACAAACAACAAAATACTCTTGTAAATCTCTGTACACTGGAAAAAGCGTGGATTATCATGTCTGCTTAATATTTCTTTTGAGAGAGGTATTATTTTTCCGATTTTTACAAGAGGTCCTCACTGCAGCCTGTAGCACAATGACGTAGCTTGATCAGATCCAATATGTATTGGATGTTATGCGTGCATACGCTGTAGTAGGTCTCGAGTAAATTCATATTTTTATTTACATTTAATAATTTTGCAGACGCTTTTATCCACAGTGGCTTGGTCTAAGTAAAGTCTAACACAGTACATGTATCAAGGGTTTTTGACCTACATAACAATACGCGATGACCTACATTACATTACAGTGTAAATACTTTAATGTCTAAAATCATTAAAATCATCCACGTCTTTAAAACTTCAAAGGTTTTTTTTTTTTAATAGCCTAAATTTCATGTTATCGCCATTATTATAAGGATACAACCAGCACTGCAACATGATTGATATGCAGACCTTGCACTGCAAATAGCTAATTATTAAGATATAGATCACTCTGACAGAGTTAGCCTAAATGTCTTTTTGATTATATCCGTCATGTTTATTTAAATTTAATTGGGGATATTACATTAATGCCGCTACATTTTATTTAGATTTTGTATTATTCTAATATAGCTATTACAAACATTTTCAATAATAATAAACAACAACAACCATTAAATTTGTTTTGTTTATTTTCACACTATTGTCTGATACAATACAAAACACTACAAAACTACAAAAGTCTCCCTAGAGAGAGAGAGAGAGAGAGAGAGCTGTCATAACGGAATGGATGGTCTATGTCTTTAGCCATTAGATCGATCTATCTCCAGGGATTTCACTTGCATATAACACACAAAAAATAGAAACTGTCATCTTTGTGTTAATATGCCTTGTTCCCGACCGTGTGTGCGTTTATTTGTTGGACATGGGATTAACTATAAAAACCCGGTATAACCCTTTATAACGATTCTATCGGTTAAAGGAACCCCGACTGACAGGATTGCTCTCCTTCTTTTTATTTTTATACGGTATAAAAAAAGATGTCCGCATATTTTAGTAGGCCTATAACTTTTATACTCTGTCATGGCACAGAGAGTGAGAACGAAAAATATTTGATTCATGAACAAATTATTGACAGAACTATGAGACTATCAGAAGAAAAAATACACCCCATTTTTTCATAAAGAACAAACAAAATTATTTTATTTCCAAAACAAATAAAAAATAAACATGGCTTACTTCCTAAAACTCTTTCATTCAAAACTACACCATCGTTGCTTAAAGTTTGAATACACCTACTAGTTTAAAATCACAGTATAATATTATTTGTGTAAGCCTATGAAACACACCTATATCTTGTAATTACAGTTTAATTTACATTAAATATTAAATTCAGTGACAGCCCCAATACTGCAAATGCGTGCCAGACATCCAATTCGTATTGGATCTGATCCAGCTACGTCATCGCGCTACAGGCTGCAGCGAGGACAGACTCGATTTTTATGCAAAATAGGATGGGTTCCATTCATACTGGACACCGGGGGCACCCTCGTGCAAAAAAAACCACATATGCGTCAAAGAGATAACACTGTAATGGCAATATATACATGTCGAAGTCAGACATGTCCCTTTGCCAGCAGTGATGCCTGGTTACTGGTTTGGTGAGGCCCAGATTATGCAGATCTGTAATAGCTGCTAAAGTTGGATATTTTGATAAATTGAAAATTGAAGTTTTTTTTCTATGTATAAACTGTTTATGTAAGAGAATTTTCGTAGTTTGTGTTGTCCCTTATCAGTGCAAAATTATCACAAATTAAAAAGGATTCATGCCAATATTGTCCAAATCCCCACTTTTCTAGGGCGTTTCCAAACTTTTGGAGGGCAGTGTACATGCATACAGAGTTCTGTAATGAAACTTTAGATGGCATGAAATTCTCAATCTGACCTAATGACATCATCACATGGCACAGCTGATTGGTTCTTTCCTGTATCAGTAGCCAATGAGCTCACTGCACAACATTCAAATATATGACTGATGCTAGCTGTAAGCAATTTTGCAGCATGCTTCAGAAACCCTCCACCTTCCCTAGCTCCATCTTTTTTAGATTTGCTACGAGGTGATTCATGTATGCTATGGGGATTATTTATATACATTATATGTGCAACAGCAATATTTTTTTCATGCTCACAGCAGCATGTTGTGCATGTTGTGGATGTATTGGCAGTAGCAGATCTATTCCGCCAAGTCCAAATACATTTACATTGTCATGTACATTACCATGCCAATCCCTCCGAGAGTTGTCATGGCAGAAATGTATATTATATACAGGTGCATCTCAATAAATTAGAATGTCGTGGAAAAGTTCATTTATTTCAGTAATTCAACTCAAATTGTGAAACTTTTGTATTAAATAAATTCAGTGCACACAGACTGAAGTAGTTTAAGTCTTTGGTTCTTTTAATTGTGATGATTTTGTCTCACATTTAACACGGACCCACCAATTCACTCAACAAATTATAATATGGTGACATGCCAATCAGCTAATCAACCTGCAAAGGTTTCCTGAGCCTTCAAAATGATCTCTCAGTTTGGTTCACTTGGCTACACAATCATGGGGAAGACTGCTGTTCTGACAGTTTTCCAGAAGACAATCATTGACACCCTTCACAAGGAGGGTAAGCCACAAACATTCATTGGCAAAGAAGCTGGCTGTTCACAGAGTGCTGTATCCAAGCATGTTAACAGAAAGTTGAGTGGAAGGAAAAAGTGTGGAAGAAAAAGATGCACAATCAACCGAGAGAACCGCAGCCTTGAGAGGCTTGTCAAGCAAAATCTATTCAAGAATTTGGGTTAAATTCACAAGGAATGGACTGAGGCTGGGGTCAAGACATCAAGAGCCACCACACACAGATGTGTCAAGGAATTTGGCTACAGTTGTCGTATTCCTCTTGTTAAGCCACTCCTGAACCACAGACAACGTCAGAGGCGTCTTACCTGGGCTAAGGAGAAGAAGAAATGGACTGTTGCCCATTGGCCAAAGTCCTCTTTTCAGATGAGAGCAGCAAGTTTTGTATTTCATTTGGAAGCCAAGGTCTGGAGGAAGGGAGGAGAAGCTCATAGCCCAAGTTGCTTGAAGTCCAGTGTTAAGTTTCCACAGTCTGTGATGATTTGGGGTGCAATGTCATCTGCTGGTGTTAGTCCACTGTGTTTTTTAAAAACCAAAGTCACTGCACCCGTTTACCAGGCAATTTTAAAGCACATTATGCTTCCTTCTGCTGACCAGCTTTTTAAAGATGCTGATTTCATTTTCCAGCAGGGTTTGGAACCTGCCCACACTGCCAAAAGTTGGTTAAATGACTGTGGTGTTGGTGTGCTTGACATGCCAGCAAACTCACCAGACCTGAACCCCATAGAGAAACAAGAGACCAAAAATGAAGTCTTATGAAGTATTCTAATTTGTTGAGATAGTGAATTGGTGGGTTTTTGTTAAATGTGAGCCAAAATAATCACAATTAAAAGAACCAAAGACTTAAACTACTTCAGTCTGTGTGCATTGAATTTATTTAATGCATGAGTTTCACAGTTTGAGTTGAATTACTGAAATAAATGAACTTTTCCGCAACATTCTAATTTACTGAGATGCACCTGTATATATATGTGTATGTATGTGTGTATATGTTACAATAAACAAGACAGTATTGTCCACTGGTGTTGATGCTAATACAGCCATCTTTATAGTTATCTTTAGTTATTGTTCTTGGAGGGAACGGGCCTATTAGTCATTATTTTTGCTCAGAAACAATAAAGCTAAATGGAACTGCAAAGCATTTTTTTTTTGATGATTGAAAACCATTTTTCGTCTGTGACCCAAATACACACACACTCTCACTCTCACACACTCTCTCTCACACACACTCTCTCTCTCTCTCTCTGCCAAGTCTGTTTAATCACCGTTCTGTATTAATGCGCTGCTTTAATTGATGCACACAAACCTAGAAATAGAGAGAGAGAGGTCAAAGACTGCAGATTGTGCTGCACACACAGAAACTTGTCAGTGCTTCCTTAGTGACTTGTATTGATAAAATAGCCTAGATACTAGATTGCTACATTATATTTCTCAGCAAATGACCATGGTATAAGTGGAATAATGCATGCCTAGCTGTGCATTAATATATTATATTATTAATATATTATTATTACTAATATAATGCACTTGTCCATGTCATGTTAAAAACATTTAATGCACAGCTAGCGTTATCCCTTATATATGTGTAAGTGTGCAAAGCTGGAAAAAGTGTCAAATGTTCTTTGTGTAGGTGCGCACTGTGGATGAGATGAATTATGACTTTCAAGCCTTGGCTCTGGAGTCTCGTGGAATGGGTGAGGTATGTTAATAAAGTCCTTAAAAAGCCATGTTATCATAATTTTAATAATCCCTTTGCATCTTTTTTTACCAGTATCACAAGTGTTGAGTTCCCTGTAATACTTTAATGTATGTTAACTCCACTAGTAATTTCCTGTTGTTTGTATGCATATACTTTGTGAAAAGTGATTGCCATTTTGACCTTTCTTGCAGCTGCTTCCTGCAAAAAAATTGTGGGAATCGGATGAATTGACAAAAGATGGACGTAAAGGGATGTTGCTGGGTGAAGAATGGAGAGAAAATGCCTGGGGTTCTTCCCGTAAGTTCTTCTAAAATGCTACCAAATTTTGATCATAAAATTAAACTGAAGAAACATTCATGCTGAGATAAAATTGAGAAAAAAAGATGTTTGACACGTGCTTCAGAGAATGCTCACTTTAGCTATGTTTTTTGCCTATAATTTAGTTTCCCTAAATAGTTATTGATTGATCAACTTTTTATAGCACTTTATAAAGCAGAGATTGTTTTATAGCAGATATTTATAACAGTATTAAACAGGAAATCAGTGATACAAACTTAAAAAATGAAGCATATACAAAATTCATAAAAGCATTCATAAAAACGTTTAAATACAGACCAGTTGAGGTGGTTAATTGATTGTATATGCTCTTCTTCTAAAGCATGCCTTTTTTTTGCAGTAAACCTAAAACCATAAAACTTGTTTCTGTAAAACCAACAACTTTTGGTAAATAGTTTTATGTTCTTATAGTGAATAGTTTTATAATAAATCTTTAATTCAGTTAATGTTATTCACAATGCTTTATGGAATTGTAGTTCTTTCACTTGCTAAAGCTGTTAAGTACACAATCTTGTACCTTTTTGTCTGACATTCATTTGCTTTAATTAAAATAAAAAAGTAACATTGTGAAATTGCAATGTTTGACATGGTGTTAACCATAGCAACAGACTGGACAAAAAACTGATGCATCGGAATCACTGATCTATTAATGTCATGATAAGTGAAGCCATCATTCTGCTGTATTGCAGTTCTCTAATATTCCCATACATTCTATAGATGTTGCTCAATCAGGAAATAAAATAACTATTTCACACTAAAGATTTCAAAATATGCTTATCCTACCTGATAAAAGACCAGAATCAACAGATAACATCTAAAGTAACAATGAATTTACATATATGTATCCTAAAAATTAATCCTGTACGACTGATACATTACAGATTGGGTAATTTTAGGTCAAGGTTTTGGCTTTCAATCGATGTCTACTGTTGGTTGGGAATAGCAATTTGTCCACTCGAACACTTTGAGTGGCTGCATCTACTTAGCAGTTTAGAATTCTATGAGCAATCCAGTTATTTATTTAGACCAGTGGTCGTAATAGATTGCTGCAAGTCTTACAGTACAAGTGCAGTAGACCTGCGTCTTGTTCTGACACCTGTAATGTGTTTCTTTATTTTATTACTTTCGTTTAATCTTTTTAATGCAGTGTTTACATAATTTTACATCATTTGATGGCTATATGTTAATGTTTAGCCATTATTAATATTATTAAAATTATAATTATAATATATTAATAATGAACTAATTTTATTATTTTTATTTTCATAAGAACTAATTTTATTATTTTTATTTTCATAAGAACTAATTTTATTATTTTTATTTTCATAAGTTATTTTCATATAGTTAAATAAAAAGATGTTACAGTCGTTTTTGCTGTGGTACTAAAATTGGTATCAGGAAAAATCAAATTTTACTGGTTTTGATACTGACTACTTAAATTTTGGTCCAATGACAACACTAGTGTCAAGACAACAGTGTCATTATTTAGCTCTTCAGTTTTGGTTTAGTTCAATAATTCTAAAGTTAATTCATTATGAACGTTCAGTACAGTCTTCAGTAGAGCAGTCTGTCGCTGAAGTGTAATTATTTAGAGTGAATTCAGTGTTGATTTATTTCAAAATTCATAAATTATGAACAAATCTGATTCAGCTTTAAAGCATGTGTGGGAGATATGCGATACATGTGCGTATTTCAGGATTTATTGCATTGCGTTTGTGCTTGTTTTAATTGCATATCTGCAGTTAGCAATATTTTGAAATTGATTGCTTTAGCTCATAAATTATAAACAAAAGCTTTTGTCACCAATTAACCCTATATAACAGGTGGAAGTGGCCGCCCATACCTTGAAGAGCCAATAGAATCTGAAACCAAATGAGTGGCACAGTAACAAAATAGGTATAATTTTAAAGTTTAGAAACTAGGCTTGTTAATTCATTTAATTATTTTAATCAACTTTTAACAAGTGCCAAGTAGTCCCTCCAAAACTAAAAGAGCCCTTTTAGGAAGCCCCCCTTCCGTGAAAAAATTACTAATCATATTTTTTTAAACCACTGCCTTAAAGGGTAATAAAACCCCCCTGTTTCAGCACTGGTTAGTTCTCACCACAGTTAAAAAAAAAAAAAGCTTCAAAAGTGGGCATGGTGCGCTGCGGAGCAAAGGGGAAAGAGGAGAGAGATTCAACTTGGGTTCAGACAGTTTAAAGGAGAACTCAAACGGCAGCTTCAAACAATCCCAAATGCAGTTGTAAACGATCCCAGCCGAGGAAGAAGAGTCTTATTTAGCGAAACGATCGGTTATTTTAATTAAAAAAAGTAAAATTTTAATACTTTTTATTTTTAAACGCTTGTCTTGCCTTGCTCTCGTTAAACTCTGTGTATTCTGGCTCAAGACAGTTAGGGTATGTTGAAAAACTCCCAATTGTATTTTCTCCCTAAACTTCAAAAATAATTTCAAAATCATTCTACATCGCTGCAGAAGTACTGTCCCAGTCTGTGCAAAGTAAACATGCAAAGATCAAACACCCTTAACAAAAAAGGTAAAACAGCAATTTTAAAGTTAAGGGAGAACATGAGATGGGAGTTTTTCAACATACCCTAACTGTCATAAGTGGAAAAAAAACAGTCCAGGCAAAAGTATATAAATTGTATTATTTTTTTTATGAAAATAACTGATCGTTACACTAGATAAGACCCTTCTTTCCCAACTGGGATTCTGCAATTTGGAAGTTCAAAATCAGGGCACCATATCAGTCCATTATATGGAGAAAATTGCTGGAATTTTTTTTCTCAAAAAATATGATTTCTTTATGACTGAAGAAAGAAAGACATGAACATTTTGGATGACAAGGGGGTCAGTACATTATTTGTGAATCTTCGTTTTCGAAGTGGACTTCTCCTTTAATTTCACTTCCATTGAGTTAAAAACACAAATAAATGCACAGCCATTTGCAATCTGCATCGAAAACATATACATGAATGTGCTGTTGCACCTCTATTAACTTTTTAAGGCTTATTTTGCAGCGTTTATGATCCTTTTGATGGGTTGCGTCAAGGAGTTGTAAAAACTGCTATTACACTCACTTTATGAATGAATCCCCAACAATCTCCAACAATTAAAATTAACGGATACTGTCATTGTCAAATATGATGTGCAACAGAAACACCTCTGCTAAAATCTCAGAAAAAGTAGTCTGGGGTTTCATGACCCTTTAAAAACTGGATTTCATTTGAAAGCTTAGAGTATGACGTTTACAATGCATGTAGACATTTTGATCAACTCCAAAGTAGTGCTAAGTTATTTGCTGTTAAATGAAAAATATTTTCATAGTTTACAAAATGTTTTGTAATATGTCAGCAACATCATGCAGCTTAGATAGTCTTGTTATGTGTAACTTAAAAGGTCTCAGTGAGTAGAATAAAACAAGCATGATTTTCTCAGCAGGAGAATGCCCAAATGTAAAGGTTTTTTTTTTTTTGGTCTGAAAATGCAGAGAGTTTTCTTTGCAATGATATCTCCCTTTTGTCTTTTGAGTTATGAGTCATTATTTTTGTGTATGTCACTCAGAAAAAAACACCTTTAGGAGGGCAAAAACTGCATTCATCAAATCATGTGTTTAATTATTTGGCTAAATAGGTAGCAGCTCTGGTATAAAAAATAAATAAAATAAAATTAGGAATAAATTTAAAGTTATAAAATCATCATTATCAGCTACAAGACGTTGATTATTACATGTAGTTATCATTTTAGAATTATTATTATTATTATTTATTATTTATTTTTCCATTTTTGTCATAACACCAATGGTATTATTTTCCTCTGCTGTATTTAGATCATTCTGTCTCTCAGCCCATTATGGTGCAAAGGCGACCAGGCCAGAGCTACAATGGGAATGGAGATGCAAGCTCAGTACTGTCCCCGCGCTCAGAGGGGGGTGGTCTGGGTGTGAGTATGGTGGAGTATGTCCTCAGCTCTTCTCCTGGAGACAAGATGGATGGTCGCTACAGAAACGGAGGCTATGTGAGTCGATAATCTTATTGCACTCATTGGGTGTTGTATTGCAACACTCCCTTTTTTTTTTTTTTTTTTTTTCTTTCTCAAGCAAATGTGTTATAAAATCAAAACAGAATTTTTAGAAGTTAATTGAATAAAGAAATATGAAAGAAGCACTAGTGGGGAGATGTTCCTGGAGAGTCATAATCCTGCAGAGTTTTGCTCCAACCTTGATTAAAGACGCTAAGGATTTATTTCCCGACTGGGCCAGTGGTTCAAATTTTTACTTGCCTGGTCAAAATTTTCACTGGCCCTGCCACCAGAAAATAAAATAGTTGCTGTTATCATTGTTTTTGACTCATCTTCTTTTATTTTAATAAATAAGCTTATATGACACCCAAATTTTACGTACCAATTAATTTGTACAATTCTCAATTCCAGTTTCAATACCACAGCAAAACCTTACTAGCCTATCAAATATAAAGTTCAAACATTTTGTTTGTTCAAAAATTATTTTATTATCATTAATATTCTATTATAAATGAAAGATGCTTTAGGGAAAAACCTGAACAGCAGACAGACTAAAAGAATGCAAACTCAGTCTCTGCCAGCAGGAGATGGCGCTTATGGAATAACACTGAGGGTTTCTGCTCTGTTTGGGGTCCGTTTGGTTAAGACGAGTTTACACCAAAGATGTATGAGCTGAAACTCATGGTCTGGAACATCCTAACGCCGTCTCTACAACTTATCGGTAGCGCGAGTGCGTCAGAAATAGAACGCGGCATCTGTTTACTGTAGCGCTCGCGCTCAATTGTTACTGAACGATTGATTATAACGGGATCTATGTGCTTTAACACATGTCTAGCTGTTTGCAGCAAGTGTGGTAGTGTTACATTAGTGTTAGCTGCTAGTTTAAAAGTATACTCCCTCTTTTAGACTAGACCGTGTATCATTTCCTTGGCAAACCACACTGACAAAAAAAGCAAGATTTGAAATTTAAGTGAACACAACAAATATATAAATCAGGACAGCATTAAAATAGTAACTATTTTGAAAATTCTATTATCTTTATATAAAATATTTTTATAAAATAAAAAATAAAAAAATGTGTTTATATTCACAAAATACGTTTAAGTTGGTCAGTGGAAACTTTGGAAATCTTTTCTTTCTACTTTTGTCAATTAAATAAAAGTTAAATAAAATTAACAAATCACAGATTTTATAATTTTACAAAACGTCCCAACCTTTCTAGAATTAGGGTTGTACTTAGTTTTTGTAATCAAACTTTGAAATATTCTCACAAAATCTATGAAATATACTAAAGTAGGGTTTACATTTCTTCCATTTGCATGTGTAAATGTGGTATTTACCAACAAAAATAACAATATCCCGTATGTCAGAAAAAAGGGAATTCAGTATATTCCCAAAAAACATGGTATTTTCTAAAACTAAGCAATAAAAATTAATTTGCACTGAAAGCTAATTGAAAACATCCAAACATATCACATCAGTAAAAATGGTGTTCAAGAGTTCCAGGAATGGAAGAACACACTGAAATCTCTTTTGTAAAAATGTCCCTGTGGGTGTTCTAAACAGGAATTTTTATTTAGTCCTTTTAAAGTTGAGGCAACAAGATCTATCCGCATCTCAACAACACTGAAGCTGTAGCAATGAAAACCACCAACATGCTTAAAAACTCTGTAAATTAATGTTATTACACTTATATTTAATTTTTTTTTTTTTTTAATTTTGAAACATTTGAATTACTGTAAATATAGTAACAGTCCTCATTATAAACACAAAATAATAATAATCAACTTTAATATTCAGTGAGAACAATTAGACTACGATTTATTTGATGGGGGGCGGTGAGGGACCTGGATAATGGGTAGGGGGGGCGCTGGCCCAAAAAAGGTTGAGAATCACTGCTCTACAGCCGTCTCCATAGGTGTTTCAGAGAATTTGGCAGTACATCCAACTGGCCTCACAACCGCAGACCACGTGTAACCACACCAGTCCAGGACCTCCACATCCAACATCTTCGCCTCCAAGATTGTCTGAGACCAGCCACCCGGACAACTGTTGCAACAATCGGTTTGCATAACCAAAGAATTTCTGCACAAACTGTCAGAAACCGTCTTAGGGAAGCTCATCTGCATGCTCGTCGTCCTCATCAGGGTCTCGACCTGACTGCAGTCATCCACAACCATCACCTCAAGTTGCAGCATGATAATGCACGGCCCCATGTTACAAGGATCTGTACACAATTCCTGGAAGCTGAAAACATCCAATTTCTTGCATGGCCAGCATACTCACCGGACGTCACCCATTGAGCATGTTTAGCATGCTCTGGATCGGCGTATACGACAGCGTGTTCCAGTTCCTGCCAATATCCAGCAACTTTGCACAGCCATTGAAGAGGAGTGGACCAACATTCTACATTCTACAGGCCACAATCAACAACCTGATGAACTCTGTGAAGGAGATGTGTTGCACTTCATGAGGCAAATGGTGGTCACATTGACTGGTTTTCTGACCCAACCACCCCCCCATTATTGGACTTTGATAATTGCCTTAAATGTGTAAACAACTGAAAAAAGTGATCAAACTAATTTTTATAAAATTCAACTTTTAAGTTTTCGAATTTATGTATCAACATATAAGAGTCAAATACAAGGACTTATCTCAAGTTCAATCATTTAACACTTCATCTATTGCCAAAATTATGAAGTAAAAATGCCCTCTACTCACTAAATTTGATTTTTATATTTTTTTTTCTAAAAAAAAAAACACAATAGTGATGAAAACCAAAATATTAAATGCCATGGATGAATATTTACTGAGTAATTCAGTATTTTGTCAAGTGGGGTATTAGAATAGATTGAGAGAATTCATACACCTAAAATAATATGGATTGCTTTAACTTTGATTTATGGTGATTCCAGGGTGGAGCAGATGCAGATCCAGATGGAAGGGAGAAAGGTGATTCAAAAGAAAAAACTTCTCCATTCGAGGAAGACAAAAGTCCTGAGATGAAAGTTGGAGATGAAGGGGATGCCTCAAAAACAAATGCCAGAGGATTGCTGAATGGAATGGACCGTGACTGTAAAGACTTCAAGTATGATGGTTCTTTTGCCAATTAAACTCTGCTTATAACAGTATTAACATAAAAAATGAAACAACCCTGTACAATATGAGTAAATCACTTGCATATGCAACTAAATTTCCATGCTAGGCGATCAAATAATGTCTAATGTTAGCCATTGGCTAATAAATTGCTAGGTTTCACTTACCATATATATGAGTTAGTATAGTTAGTGTGAGGCTAAGTATAATTATTCATCATTTAGGAACAAGCAAAATCAGTTTGAGTGACCACAGACAGCATGATTAATATTCATTAACCCAGTAGCTCAATAGATCTTATTGTTTTATATTGTTTTTAGTAGTAGTAGTATAATATTAGCATTATTGTTGTTTTTCTTTTTTTGTTATTTTTGTTTTTTTGTTTAACAGAAACAATGAATGACCAACAATGCCTAATGCACCACCACCAGTTCTAAGCTTGGTTAGAATGACAAATACCATGTTATAATTGCAAGTTTTAATTGCTTAAGCTCTATTATAAAAATGCTAAAAGTATACTTTATCACACATGAATGTATCTTAATGAGGATAAGCTGATTTGGTAGAATCATGCTCTATGTACAGTGGTGGCCAACATTATTAGAACACTAGTATTTTCACCAGCTAAAAAATGGTTTTAAGTTAGTTCTATGTTTTGCTGTAGTGTGTCAGTTAAGGTTGTGCCACTAGACGATAGTATCATGTATAAACGGTAGCCAGAGATATCACCTATTGCTGATGCTTTTGACAGTAGCAAGACTATTATTATTATTATCTATCAAAAATAGTCTAGGCTTTAGCGATCTTTAGCGATGCAGCGCAGAGAGCCATTTCTGGGACGCTATTGAAACTAGCGCGGCTGGTATAAATACAAGCATTGACTAGAGTGTCTGCGATCAGTTCCGGTGGCCGTGTCAGAGCCGTAACGCACCACAGACGTGTGCAGTGTAAAAAAGGGGGGTAAGAGATTTATTCATAATACAGTGTAGATAGCTTCAGTGATTATAACGGGATTGTTTTTTAAAGAAAATACAGGCTTGCTTGCGCTAGACTGAAGTCGTATTCATTGGTAATGTAAATGTTCTTTGCTCGTTTTCTGTAGCTGCTTTTTGAATAACTGAGAAGATATTAGTATCTTACAATGTTTCTATTAAATTATCATGTTAAATACAAATACAGTCATTAAAAACATTAGGCTGCTTTTAGCCATATGCTGGTATTGGTTTTCTTTCCAGCAATGAAGCTAATTAAATAAACTGTCACGATAATATTGTGTATCGGTGATCTAAGAGGCTGATCATAGGACGATATGACAATTGAGCATATCTTCCAACACTAGTGTCAGTAGGAAATATCAGTTTACAAACATTCTTTTTGCCACTAATTATAATAATCCAATGAGATTTGTGTTTGCAAAAGGAGTCTGACAACACCCAGTGCTCCACACAGAGATCTGATCTCATCATCATCCAGTCTGTCTTGAATGACATGAAGAAACAGAACAATCTGAGACAGACTAAATCCAGAAGAACTGTGGCAACGTCTCCAAGATACTTCAAGACATCCTTTGCGTTTAAAGCAGCTTTTGCCCTAGCTTTTGCCACTTGCACATAGTTTTTTAGGTAGCTTCACAGGTAGGTCTCTTGAAGCGTCTTGGAGACATTTCTACAATTCTTCTGGAGTCAGCAGGGCTCATTCATACTTCACTAAATAAATAACAAACAGTTAATTTTGCCGAAATACATAATACATGGAACAGTTTTGATGCTATATTATTGATTATGATGCTGTGGGTGGTTGCTAAGGGTGATGCACAGTGAGACACAGAACCGTTGGGTAAAACGGTCATAGCTATGCTTTACTGTGAATAAAACACTGCTGCTGACCAGTCAGAATTGAGCGGTAGTTGAAGTGAATTGAAGTGAGTATAAAAAAAAAAGAAAAAAAGAAAAAAAACCACTATCCAATGGCGATTCTATTGCCAAGGTATGCGTAGAGGGAAAATGTTATCAGTTATTGGTTGAAAATAGTTTCAATTCAAATTGAAGAGCAGTTCTGACTGGGGGTTGCACAGACTGGTCAACATTACTGCTCTGCCATGACGCTTTTTAATTGAAGTCGACTAATTGTGCTGCGCTTATTTATTTATTTATTTATTTATTTATTTATTTATTTTATATATACAGTCATGTGAAAAAGTTAGGACACCCTATTGAATTCCATGGTTTTACGTATCAGGACATCATTTAAAAAAAAGAAGAAAGCCTCTTCTATCTAAAAAACATTGCTGCACAGTTTAGGTCTGCAAAGTTGCATCTGAACAAAACACAAGTCTTCTAGAATAATGTCCTTTGAACAGACGAGACCGATGTGGAGATGTTTGGCCATAATGCACAGTGCCAAGTTTGGTGAAAACCTAAAGAGCATGTCAACACAAACACCTCATACCAAAGGACAAGCATGCTGGAGAAGGGCTGATCATTTTGGGCTTGTTTTGTAGCCACAGGACCTGGGTACCTCACAGTCATTGAGTTGGCCATGAACTCCTCTGTATGTCAAAGTATTCTAGAGTCAAATGCGAGGGCATCTGTCCGACATCTAAAGTTGGGCCAAAATTGGGTCATGCAGCAGGACAATGATCCCAAGCACACAAGCAAATCTACAACAGAATGGCTGAAAAGAAAAGAATCAAGGTGTAGCAATAGCCCAGTCTACATCCAGAGCTCATTCTGACTCAAATGCTGTGGTGAGAGCTGTGCATAAGCAAATGCCCACAAACCTCAATAAACTGGCGCAACGTTGAAAAGAAGAGTGGTCCAGATTCCTCCAGAACGATGTGAGAGACTGATAAAGTCACACAGAAAATTAGTGCTTCAAGTTATTGCTGCTAAAAGTGGACTCATAGTGTGTCCTAACTTTTTCACACATGGTCTTTTCCTCTTGGCTGTATTTTTGTTAAATAAATAATGACACTGTGTGATATGTCATGTGATGATGTTGATCTGAGGATTTATTTTTCAAATTTTAAGACCTGCCAAGGACCAGATAATTTTTTTTATTATGTCCTGATACAGAAAACCATGAAATTCAATAGGGTGTCCTAACTTTTTCACATGACTGTATATATTTTTTAACCGATAGGGCTCGGGTTGGACTCAGGCTCATTTAGCTTCTCTGCATCTATTGTGCCCATATACGCGCAGAGCACAAATAGGCTACTGTATAAAATATTGTTATAATGAATGTTTTATAAATGTTATACATCACCTACGCAATATTAATTAAAGCTTGAAGTGATATTGATGTTGGTCTCGGGTCAGCATGAATGTGCCAGAGGGAAATAGTAAGGAGATATTTGAATTATTAATAAACTAGTGTTTTCTGAGTCTGTGTCGCAAGGATGAAGTTGCCGATCCTGACTCGCCATTTCATCATTAGACGCTCCCAGGCTGGCACAAGGGGGCATTGCCCCCTCAGAAAGAATCTGCAGAGCGCATACAATTGTGTTCAATTTGAGCAGATCAGTCAGCATCTGACTTAAAGCAGTTTAGCTAGCCTATGCTGTCAGTGTAGGTTACCACAAGAGCGATTCCCAAGCAGACGTGGGTTACGAGCAGATGCACTTTCTCCAGCGCGGCTGGCTGCACAAGCTTTGATGATTCACTATTTACCAGACTCACTCACTGTATTTCATCCCGTGCTTTAATAGGGTTACAAACTAAATTCATGTTGTACTGTACCATGTTTATCAAAATAAAACACATAAAAAAGTGAAATTACACACAAAAGATTGTTCTACATTTCCACATTGTTCCATGGCCAGCGTCAAGGAGGGGCAAAAATGCTCCAAACATTTTTCGAAATTAATTTAATAAACGAAATATCACTTTGCCATTACAAATCTGAATGGTTGAAGTAGTATAAGCTGTTTTGGGAGAAGGGGGGAAAAAAATGGGCTCGGGTTGGGCTCGAGCTGGTAATTCTGATAAGCTGTCTCACACGGGCCGGGCAAGGGCTAGGGCCTAAATTTGAGGCCCGTGCAGGGCTCTAGCGACTAGTCGACTTGACTTTAACCACATAAAAGTCGACTTCAAAAAATCTAAAGTTGTTCAGCCCCTAGTTCTGGCAGACATGTAAAGTGACAAACCAGTTACTTTACTTGCTATTAACTACCTAATAAATGCATGCCATGAACCTTTTTTTGGTTGGCCATCCAAAGGTGACAGTAGACATGTGAGACCAATAAATGTTGCTAAATCATATATCCCCCCCAGAGATGTAAAAATTAAAAAAAAAACTTTATTGGTAGTTAAAGGGGACATCAGATATTCATTTTCCACACGTTGGTATAATTCTTTAGGGTCTTCATGAAAAGTCTATAACGGGTCGGCAACCTACAGCACACGTGCCAACATGCAGAGGGATAATCGATGGCACGCGAGTAATAGGGAAAACTGCATACTGACGTACATTTTGAAGTAATAACTTCTCATTGTCACACAGCATGTTAGGGGCTAAAACAGCATACAGCAGTGTTCAGTACGGTCACATTATTGTATATCTGTTTTTTAAGAAACTTTGGAAAAGTTTAAAAAACAATTTCTAAAAAAATCTTGAGAACCTGTTTGCATGAAAATCAAATATTGTTGGGGCGGCATGGGGGGAGGTTAATGGCACAGTGGTTAACCAGAAAAATTAAAAATAATATGCTGTAAAAATGTTTATGAACAAACTGTTGTATGAGAAACGGATATTAATGGCGAACAGCTGGTGTCTTACAAGGTAAATGAATTTCAGTTAAAAAAAAAAAAAAAGTCAATGTAAAACAAATGTTTTCGAGAAATAAGTAATTTGTACATTTACATAATTGGTAAGGGAAAAATTACATTGTGTAGCTGTAGCACTTTGACTAAAAGCATGTTCTCTACAGCCCTACCCCAGGTAGTCGCCAGGCATCTCCGACAGAGGCTGTAGAACGCTTGGGCCCCAGTCAAGCCGGGTTGGAAATGATGGCACAGCACCACCCGCATACTCTGCAGCCACCCAACCCTGTCACAAACAAACCTCCCACCGAGGACTTCCAGAGCCAGGAATCCCAGAGCATGGGTGCCATGGAGCATCAGGCAGGCATGGAGTCGCTCCAGTTTGACTATGCTGGGAACCAGATCCAGGTGGACTCATCTGGTGCTCCAGTCGGCCTGTTTGATTACAACTCCCAACAGCAGGTACAACCGTTCATCTGCAATTAATAATTATATTTCCAGTTACTTTTTTTTATCAGAATCGCTTTTGCTATATGAAGGGTCGTCTTTTGCTATATGAAGGATCTTGATGACATGAAATGTCATTTGCATTGCATTTTAGTTCTTTATTGTCCTGAGACAGAATGTCCATCTGAAATGTATTTTATTGAGCTATGACTGGATTGGAATTAGGGAAGGGAGTGAAACAAAGGATCAAGTTGTGTACACACGTACAATATCAATTAGTGAATCTATGGAGAAGCACGCTTTTTGCCACTATAACAGTAGTTATGGCTTCTACCAGCGGGAGCTAACTGCTCCCTGCCTGCCAGCTACATCTTGACCCCATTATTGTGTCATTTCGTACGTTGTATACTACATTGGCATTTACATTTAGTCATTTAGCAGACGCTTTTAATAAACGTGACTTACAAATGAGGACAATAGAAGCAATCAAAACCAACAAAAGAGTAATAATATTTAAGTGCTGTGACAAGTCTCAGTTAGCCAAATGCAGTACACGTAGCAATTTTTTTAAATGTATTTATTTTTTAATAATAAAAATAAAACAAGTAAAAAGAATAGCGAAAAAAAAGAATTGCATTGCAAAGAATTGCAAATTGATGAACAGAGGTGTGACATGCATTCTTTTCAAGTCATTAAAAACTAATCTTACAGCCACATTCTGGATTAATTGTAGAGGTTTGATAGAACTGGCTGGAAGACCTTACAAGAGAGCATTAGAATAGTCCAGCCTAGACAAAACAAGAGCTTAAACAAGGAGTTGTGTAGCATGTTCTGAAAGAAAGGGCCTTATCTTCCTTTATGTTATATAAAGGCTGGGACACACAAAGTCGACTTCAAAGAACTAGTCTAGCGTAGCCAGACCTTCAGACTGATGGCAGAAGGTCTGGGAACTTAAAATGGCCAAGGCCCGCCCAAGAGGCCATATGACTGACAGGTACAGCAACCAGTCATGTTTCATTTGGGCTGCATCATGTTTAGGGGTGTGGAAATGTCGCCACAATAACAGAGAGTGTGTAAAACTCTCAGACAAATTTTAAAGATGCTCTGCCACAAACTTTATATTTTTCACATACTTTTGAAAATCCAGTGTTTAGTTGATCCTGATAAGCGCATCACAGTTGTAAACACGTCGCTTTCTTTCATGAGGAGGTTTGGCGCCACGGCATTTGTTTTTTTTCTAGGCGGAACATCTCCCTGAAATCCTGTATAACCTAACCAATCCAGTGACGACTTCGAAACTCCTGAAGTGCCATTTTAGGATAGTTTGGGATTTGGTCTTAGTGTCCTCTTCACTACTCCTAACGTTTCACAGATTTAGGAGCTAGTTTTAGTGCTAAAACGCTTTGTGAAATGCTCGTTTTAAGTTATGAGCTACTTTTAGCCTTAAGATGTTTTTTAAATACGGGCCCTGATCTCTAATGTAGTCAATGTAGTGGAATAAAAACAATACATACCCTTTTCTACTGCAACTTCAAAGGAGGCAAGACAGTGTTGTACAATCTAGCGCTGAATTCCTGAGGTAATTTTGTGTTATTTCTGTTTGTTGTGCAATGTCTATTTGCTTCTCTACAATGTTGCCTGCTAGTTCGAATACACAAGCCCTTTTAATTTGAATGAAGTCTGATTAGCTGTCATTGATTTTATCATTCATCAGCTGTAAAACAAAAAAAAAAACAAAAAAACAAAAAGAAAAATCAAATAATAGTTTATTCAAGTGACTTTTAATACAACAACGTTACAAGGTCTCAAGGTTTTCTTCTAGTTAAAAACGTAAAAAAATAATAATAATAATACAGTGTATATATATATATATATATATATATAATATATATATATAAAATTAAACCACTCTCCCTCTGGGAAATTTAAAGGACGCATATGTCTAAAGATAATTTTGCTATCAGATAAGCTATCTTCTCTGCTCAGTCAAGGTACAGCTGCGCTTACCTGCAGTTGTGACTTGTAAATGCAATGATGGACAGCTCATTTAGTTCATTTAGTAAGATCATTTTTAGCAATGTAATTCCAGTCTTTGTAAGGCAGACCATGACATTTTGTGATGAAACTTTACCTGCTCCACAGCGCCACCCAGTGCATTTGGTTATACCTGCTTATGATTTATGGATTCCCTGCATTTATGGCCAGCAAAGCATCATGCAATAACTTTCAAATAGTGTTTTTATTATTCAAATAATAATTACAGAGCAAATATTTGAATATTTGACTATTTGTGCATAACCCTATTTAAGTGCTGAGGGAAAAACACCAATGTGAAGGAATATGTTAATGATATGAGTGAGTGCAGGTACAACTGCGAGGGAAATGGCTTGAAGGAGATGAGATAGAATAGGATCAAGCAGACAAGTAACAGGGATGATTGGAAAGGATGAGTTTGAAGACTTCTTCCTCAGAGTAGAGAGAAGGATGTATGTTTGCTGTTAAAATGTGATTGACAGTTTATGGTTTGAAGAAATTGTGCACTAATGGTTGTGATTTTACTAATGAAGAACGTGGCAAAGTCGTCAGCTGTTGATGAAGGTGGGGCGGGGGGAGGAAAATGTTTTAAAGAGCATGTGATAGTTAGACAAATTGTTAATTTTGTTGTGATAGTATGGCCTTTTAGCAGTGGAGACATTAGCAGAAAAGGAGAGGAGTGATCGATACACATTAAGGTCAGTAGGATTTTTTTGATTTGAGCCATGCCCTTTCTGCAGCCCTTAGGTTGAATGTTGCTCGCTGAGAACATCATATAGCCAAGGGGCAGAAGGTGTGGTAGGGCTGGTCTGGAAGACGGGGCAGATAGTGTCTAAAGAAGGTGTAAGTGTGGAACAGAGTAGCACAGTTAGCATCAAGTGGTGGGAACTGTTTCGGAGGAGGAAGCGAAGATGAAACTATAGCAGATAGCCGGGAGGGTGAGAGTAAGCATAGGTTACATCAAAGGCTGACATGTAAGCGTTGTGTCAGGATCCATGTTGAGGTTAGGAGTGAGGAGGAAGTAATCTGAGGTGTGCAGTGGAGTGCACCACTTATCATGTACACCAGCACATGATAAGTGGAGCAGTGTCGTGTGTAAATAAGGTCCAGTTGGTTGCCTGATTTGTCAGACTGCTGCCACAGTGTATTAACCTTTTATTATACCCGTCTGACAAAACTGTAATTGAAGTTAGCTGGACACGCTTTGCTCTTTATCACAACAAGGGGCCAAGCAAGCACACGAAACTGACAAGGTGCGTGATTTAGTACGAGACCAAACGTTGCAATTTTATTCATTTCTTTTTTTACATTTTTATTTTTTTTTAAATGCTATTGATTGATACAGGGCTTAAAGTTCTCCATCACTACAACGGATTTCCATCAGTTAGAAAAAATAGAAGAAAAGACACATGTAGCACGTTGTTCTTGTTCTTCTGCCGGCACACCAAAAATCATCCCTGTCACGGATGCAGCTTCTCAGTGACTACATGCGTGACGCCGCTCGCATCATTCACAGTTGGGTAATTAGCAGAAAACACAGAGCGCAACTTTTTCGGCTCTCTACTAATAATAATTCTACTTATTCTCACAGCTTCCATGCTTATTATGTATGTATCATTTGCACATGCTTTTGAGTCTTGCTTATTTAAACTCACTCACGCGCTCTCTTATAGAACATTTTCTGTGCGCCCACAGATCATGATGAGGACAGTTTTTAAAGATGACTAAGGGAGTTTTTTTTTTTTTTGCAAAAAAATGTAATACCCTGTTGCGTGTGTGTGTTTGTGTGTGTGTTTTTTTTTTTTAAGTTGTTCCAGAGATCCAGTCATCTCACAGTTCAGCAGTTGACCGCAGCACAGCAGCAACAGTACGCCCTTGCTGCAGCCCAACAGCAACACCTTGGTAACACTACTTTCAGTATTTTCATCCAAACACTCTCTGTCTCCTATATCCCTTTTTCATCATAATGGTTGTTTTTTTTTGTTTGTTTTTTAAGAGGACAAAGGAAGACACAGTAAAAATTCAATAATTAAGTGTGTTTAATGGATTAATTTAATTGTGCATGTGTATTTTTTGTAATTGTTTGGGTACCCCAGGCAGTCTCTGAACTATATCTGACCTAATTTTTAAATCTAATACTTTTTTTTTTTTTTTTTTTTTTTTTCTCCCCGTTAGGCCTCGCACCTGCGTTTGTTCCAAACCCTTACATCATCAATGCTGCCCCTCCTGGAGCAGACCCTTACACCGCTGCAGGATTGGCAGCAGCTGCCACACTTGCAGGTATACACATACACACATATACACACACTTTATAAATATCAACGGTATAAACAATCCTGGGATCTTAAATATGGAGAATCATCAGTTTAAAACTCATCATGTTTTTCAATAGGTCCAGCTGTAGTCCCTCCTCAGTACTATGGAGTCCCGTGGGGCGTGTATCCAGCCAACCTCTTCCAACAACCGGCTGCAGCTGCTGCCAGTCATTCTGCCAACCAGCAGGCATCCAGTCAGGGTCCAGGACAACAGGTTGATGGCATCATATCAACATAAAAAGTCACACTAGACTTATGAATCATATGAAATTTCTTTTGACATGTGATAAGACGTTACACACTGCAGTTGTTGAAACTTAAATTCAACATATATGAAGAATAATTTCAAACTGTAAATATATATATATATATATATATATATATATATATATATATATATATATATATATATATATATATATATATATATATATATACATATACATATACATATATACATATACATATATAAGAACACATTTCCAACACTGTTTCCACAACAAAATAATAACTGGGATAAGTTGTCATACACATACACAACAAATGTAATATTTTAAAATATTTAATTCCCATTATTCAGTAATTAATTTTAGTTGTTTTTTTTTTCTAGAGTATACTTTAAATAGTCCGTAGTAGCCTACAATCTGTGCCATTCAGAGTAACCACTGCCTCACTGCTGATATAGCCTATGTGAAGGGTATTTCACATCAATAATTCAAGTGAAGTGCAAAGCATATGGTTTACATAAATAATATTTTAGCATCCAGATACGTTGCAAATGTGGAAACATTTGGATTCGAGCAGAATCAGGGAGGTAGGCTACAGTTACAACAAATTAATTTGTTTTGGCTTGACTTTTATATTTTGCATGAATACTATTAAGTTTAGAGTATTTGTTGTGGAGAGAAGGTAACTAAAATAGCCTAGTTGTGTTTATGTTTGTAAACATTTTGCTTTATTTACCGGTATTTTAGCCCGCATTATTTTTGAATATAATAATAAAATGCAACGTACAGCCTACTGATTTGTTTTTTCATCTCAAAACGCAATTTAATATGAGTAGTGTTTTTTTTAACCATGCAACAAACATTTTTAAGTATCTTAAAAAAATACTTTAATGTCTTTAAAGTGTGGACAGATTTTTTTTTCACTTAAGTCATTTGTCCAAAATTTAGAAAAGATGATGGTGTATTGGCTATGACTGAGCGCAGGATAGGCTACTAGATCAAGACTCTTTTTGAGTAAAGAAAACGCTGTACTTGTATTATTTATTTATTTATTTATTTATTTATTTATTTGTAGTTTAAAAAAATAACATTAACCAGTATTTTCGGTTTCGGAACTGTAATAATACAGAGGAACGCAGGAACGGAAACATTAAAATACTGATTTTGCTCTGAGTAAACTGATTTTTTTTTTTTTTTTTTTTTTTTTTTTAAGCCCTGTGAGAGTTTAAAAGGCAAACATAATTTCTTCAGCTTTATTTTCTAAAACTTCAAATGGGCTATCCTGGTTCCATTGTAAGTGTTACTGTAACTATGATTGTTGCTTTAAAAAAACTGGAAGACGAGTCAGTAATTAGGGCCCGAGCACTGCAGTGCGAGGACCCTATTGGAATTGCTCTGTTTATTATTAGGGCCCGAGCACTGCAGTGCGAGGACCCTATTGGAATTGCTCTGTTTATTAGGGCCCGAGCACTGCAGTGCGAGGACCCTATTGGAATTGCTCTGTTTATTAGGGCCCGAGCACTGCAGTGCGAGGACCCTATTGGAATTGCTCTGTTTATTATTAGGGCCCGAGCACCGGTGGTGCGAGGACCCTCTTGGAATTGCTCTGTTTATTATTATTATTATTATTATTTTTATTCTTCTTCTTCTTCTCCAAAATGAATCGCATTTTTGAGGGCCTAAACATGCATGAAAAGTCATGAAACTTTGCACACGCATCAGAACTGGCGAAAATTTACATCTGATATGTGTTTCAGAAGTGGATGTGGCAAAATGGCTCGATAGCGCCACCTATACACTTTCAGCGGAGTGCGCCTCGAGCTACGTTTCACATACGTGTACGCAAATTGGTACACACATGCAACACACCAATACCTACAAAAAAGTCTCTTGGAGTAAAACCCGAAACCCAACAGGAAGTTGGTTATTTTTAATTTTCTCAGCAATTTTTGTGTCATTTTTGCCATTTCCAGGCGTCGTATTAAAACGAACTCCTCCTAGAGATTTATTCAGATCAACACCAAATTTGGTCAGTCTAATCTAAAGCCCTTTGTGACGTTAAATTGCGAAGATCTAGAGTTTTCGTTGGAGGGTGTGTCCGTGGCGGCCTGTCAAATTTCGATGTTTCGCCATGGGAATAGAATCTGTTATAACTCAGCCATACAATGTGTGATCTGCCTCAAACTTCACATGTTTGATAAGAGTCCAGACCTGAACACATGCCCATGATCATATTCAGTTATAGTCATAGCGCCACCTGCTGGCAACAGGAAGTGACATGTTTTACGCTGTGAGAGACCCCTCCTAGAGATTTCATGAAATCAACATTATATTCGGTCAGTCTAATCTAAAGACCTTTGCCATGTTAAATTGTGAAGATCTTGAGTTTTCGTTGAAGGGCGTGTCTGACAAAGTTCGATGTCTCGCCATGGGAATAGAAGTTATTGTAACTCAGCCATACAATGTCCGATCTGCCCCAAACTTTACATGTTTGATAAGAGTCCTGGCCTAAACACATTTAAATGCCAAAATTCCATTATAATCATAGCGCCACCAGCTGGCAAAAGGAAATTACTTGTTTTACACTAACTTAAACATGCAATGTCCGATCTGCCCCAAACTTCACATGTTTGATAAGAGTCCTGACCTGAAGACATCTAAAGGCCAATATTTCATTATAATCATAGCACCACCTGTTGGCAGCAAGATGTCATGTCATGTCTTAGACTAACTCAAGCATACCATGTTCAATCTGCACCAAACTTCATATGTTTGATGAAAGCACTGACCTGAACACATCTACATGCCAATATTCAGTTATAGGCATAGCGCCACCAGCTGGCAGCAGGAAGTTTGGCACATCTTAATGACTTTGACATATTCTCCCTTAAATTATAATGTGAAAAGCATAGT